>NW_024040928.1:10171727-10403868 GCF_014851395.1 Micropterus salmoides
ATTGTAATTTCTGTGAAAATTTGTCGTCAGCTTCTCTAAAATGAAGTTGTGCGTTCCACCTGGAATGACTGTTTGCTTGTTTGCTAATCTCTTTAATGTAGGACTCCTGGCGTGGATATCTGTCAACTTTCTGACAGGTGAGAACTGTAAACTCATGTCTAAATGCTCTGCAACATAACACAGCGAATATCTTTCCTGATTTTTTGTTTTGTTTTCTGAGCTCAGATTACTATACAGTACTTGAAAATTGAACTCGTTCACTAATACAGGCTGAATGTATACAGCGATGATGTTTTGCCTCAAGGGGATAGCTCTGATCGTTATCAGGCTCAGTGTTGGGATTTTATTGTTTTGGGTTGCACGTTCTGTGTCAAATAGGCCTTTTGAAGATAGCATCTAAGGTATAACCAATTAGCTCATCTCTGTTGTGGCTGCCGGATTCAAGTTGCAAATCTTTTCAGGTCACCTGAATGCACAAACCAAGAAGACAGTGGGGATCTTGGACCTGGGAGGAGGATCCACACAGATAACTTTCTTGCCAAAACTGAGGGTCAGTTGTGTGTCTGCATGTTTAGAGAGTTCTGCGCAAAATAAACTGTTTAGCAATTACTGACCTGCTCTGTCCTTCATATTCCGCTCTAGAAAACCATCGAAAGTGTTCCCGTTGCTGATTACGTTGCCAGATTTCACATCTTCAACTCAACATTTGAATTGTACACACACAGGTAATAGATTTTAATTAATGTTCTACCTATCCTGCATTTGAACTATTTGTGGTTCCATCAAATCAATTCCTGATTTAATCTTAATCTCCATGTATTTTTTAAATTGACCTTCAGTATGGACTAGTTACGTATAATACAAATGCCACAGACCATGTTGTTAATTAGGAAAACTTGTATTATGTGTTTAGTCATTAGATTGTGAGTAAAAGGCAGACCATTCGTTTGACCTATTTTCACAATGATTTGTTACATACACGGTCTGTTCCTGGTCAGTTGTGTAACTGTATAACAATCCTGTGACTTCATCCAGTTACCTTGGAAATGGACTGATGGCAGCTCGACTGGCCGCACTGGGCGCTTTGGGTGCAGAAGGTACTGTGCAGTACATGAGGAAAAGGTGCTCTGTCGCCATTAGCTGTGGCTCTGTGTTCACTGTGAGTGTGTCTCTGCAGGATACTGAGACACAACAGTGAGTCAGTTCTCCGAGTGCTCTCTCGAGTGTTTTTATTTCCTTCTCCTTTCTGCCTATTTCTCCAAATCCTGAGTAAAGGAGGTAACAGGAGAAAGACATTTTTTGTAGGATGTACTTTCAAGTCTTCCTTTTTTTAATAAACAATTCAAGTGAGACCCTGAGATGAATCACCAAAGGGCTTCAGAGAAAATCGTGTTAGTGACTATCCCGAGTTCTTGAGTCAGTCTCAGACCGTGGTGACCAGGTGTGAAGCCATTGAGCCAGTTAGAAGATTAAAAGAGTCACGTCTGTGCTCCCACAGGGTTGGAGTGGCGAGTTTTTAAAAGTTCCTGCTTGCCAAAGAAGTTCAGGGATGAATGGAGCTTTGGCGGGCTGACCTATCAAGTGAGCGGGGACCCAGATGGTAAGATACTTTTTACTTCAAGTATAATCACTCCGTTGAGTAGAGTAAATCCAAAGCTACTGTATGTGGGAATGAAAACTTCAATGTGTGATGGGGTTAAACGTTCGTAGCAAGTACAAAATAGAAACATGTTCCGCCAACCCAAACGTGTGCGGTTATGTTTTTAAAGCCCATTAAAATGGACTTGCAGTTGAAGTACGCACCATTTTGTTCCAACATATGATGCATCATTTACAATGCTGTCCGTTTCCTCTCCAGGTTATGCAGGATACAAGCTTTGTTATCAGGAAGTACTTAAGGTGGTGAAGGGGATTATTCATCAGCCGTATGAGCTCGAAGACAGCAATGTTTTCTATGCCTTCTCCTATTACTTTGACAGAGCGGTGGAAGCAGGCCTTATCGGTAAGCACACACCCTTATAATTATACAGACCCAGCAGAATATTACCCATTCCAGTGTTATACAGAGGCAGGAAAATGTGAGTCATCTATACCCATCTCAGTGGATTTGATGATCTATAGGTGTGTAGTTATTAGAGAAACTGCTATCCTCTGCCAGTCCTAGCTGAAAGGGCACAAGCTCTGTTATTAGTATTATGGAAATGTGTGTGTAGATCTGCTCTCTTAATGAATGGTATAGCATTTTAAATGTGAGGAGGATGACCCCAATCACCCCCTGTTGCAGATGGGGTCCAAGGAGGAACGCTGGCGGTCAGAGACTTCAAGAAGCGAGCTAAAGAGGGTGAGATGGGCAAAGCAATGCATCGTTACTATGACAGATGTGCAGCTTCCCGTACTTGAGACACTGTGTGCATCTCAATAGTCTGGACCTGTGTCCTCCTCGCTGCTATCTGAAACCCTGCCCTCATCCTCCCAGCAAGAATACAGATGACTGATTATCCAACCTAACAGACATGATTGCCCTTTTGTCTGCTCAGTGTGCAATAAGATGACCAAGTACCCTTCCATCAGTCCTTTCCTGTGTATGGACATGACCTACATCACCTGTCTGCTCAAGGATGGGTTCGGATTCAAGGAGAGCACTGTGCTGCAGGTGAGGCGGTATTATACAACACAATCAATAGGGTTTATGCCTTGCTAATAGAAGGAATAAACAGTTAGGATTTTTTTAAGTTGTGTGACTCATAAGTGATTACAACATTACACAACGCAAGAACGGTTACGTTTAAAATAGCCTCCATTTAGCATTTGTTGTACCGTTTGAATAGACCCTAGATACAGAGACCGTGACTCATCGGTAATGGAAAAGAGGTGTTCTTACCATTTTGTCACCCCGGACATCTCTTTTTTTTAAAAACGTAATATTTTAACATTGTAGTGACACAATCACCTGAAAGAAGTCACAGACCTTTAAAAAAAAAGCACCAGTCATGCTCACTGACTTAAAAAGGAAATTCTCCACAAAAATTGTTACTTTATTTCAATAAATACAAAAAGTACTCGAGTGATTTGGTGTCGGATTTCCCCCCCTCCATCCTAGTTGACCAAGAAAGTGCACAACGTGGAGGCAAGCTGGGCTTTGGGCGCCACGTTGGACCACTTCCACAACCTGAAGATCCACTGAGGAGAAGGGAGAAACACACACTGCTGATTTCGGTGGTGCTTAGTAACAAATATGTAAAGCGCACTACCTTATCTAACGGCCCCAGACATCTGCAGTTTGTTTCATAAGGGCAGAACCAACCTCATGAGTAATTCTTAATTTTGTTTAAAAAGCAATTATTCTCAAGTGTTAATAGATTGAGTTGTAAATGAGCAATGTGTTGCCTTACTCAGAGAACAAATGAAGCACTGGAGGTTGACATTTGAGGGAAAGATTGTTACCAGTAACACACTGTGTTAATGCAGATTTTGGCATTACTGGAGACACACTTTGTCTAGGATAGATGTTTTTGCGCATTACTCAGGCTAATTAACATGGTGGCCTAGCTTGTAAGGCTGTGTAAAACCAGTGTTTACATGCAGCAATGTGATATACTGTGTGTTTAGCAGCAGTTTTTAATGTCAAGTGTTTTGTAATTAGTTTATGGATAATGGGGTATACACGTGTCTGGAACATTTCAATTTGACAGTCAACCATTAAAGTTTTAAAAATAAATGGGACTCGTTCCAACATCATCACTGCATTTCAACCTCAGACATCATTGTTTACAATGATAATGCACATCACAATACATGGTCATTATATTTTCATAAACTTTTAAACCCGTCTCAGTATTTCTTTGGGAGTCTGAAAAACTTGAGGGAAATGGTTGTTTGCAAACTTAGCCGTTTTACACTTGTCAATAAAACCATTACTAATTACAAATATCTACAGGGGTAAAAGTCAGAATCTATTTACAAATAGATGTCTATGTTAAGTCCACTGTGACCGTCAGTCTAGTGCTGCTGAAACAGGTGTGTGATGTTCATGATGGCGGACTACAGTAGTGCCACCACATCTTCTCCGTATCCGTGGCCTTCGGTCGTCATGGTCACCAGCTCGTGTGGCTGAGAGAGAACCACCACGGCGTCAGCAGAGCCTGGAGGGAGGGACGCAAAGACGAGTTCAAAGAGAAGGTACCTGGTAACATGAATGCTGTTTAATGGTAAGACACGTCAATGTGCATGTAGCTACAATAAGGTCCAACTATAGTCATTAACTCCGCTAACACAGTTGTCCTTGAGTTTCTGCAAGCTTTCACCTGGTAATGCCTTTTGGTTTTCATGCTGACAGGCCCATTTAGGAAAAAGTGAAGGACATGCAAAGATATTCAGTAATATTGAGCCAATATTAAAAAAGGTATTCACAATAGGAGTATTCCGTCTCAGGGGGTGAATGCCATCTACATTATAGGAATTACATATGGATATATGTTGAAAGTCTGACAAATGGGAACGATTTCAAAACAAGTGTGGGTTTTGAAAAAGTAGCTTAGAACCGGGCCATATGTCTGAATACCGAAATGCAATATATGCCTATATTTATATTTGCAAAAATCATACATTATAGTATGTGGAATTAACTGTCTACAATATGCTTTTACCAGTGCAGTTCAGTGTCATTCATCAACATTTGTTTGTTTAAATTTATTATGTTTAGATAACAGAAAATCCACTTAGACAAAGAATATAAGAAAGGTATATAAGAGACAATACTACACCAATGATAACTGCGCCGATATAAATACCTTGTGTATATTGAAGAGGCAGCCCATTTTCAGTAGATTATGACAACTAAAGTTTAGGCACTGCACAGGCAAATAAATATTACAACCATATGTTAACATGTCAGTGTTACATGCATCAACATTCTTAAGACTTACATTGAGGCCCTGGTAAATTTGAACGCATGGGTCCAATAATCAAGTGAAGCATAATTAACACCATGTAACTTGACTGCTGAGCGCTCCAGTTATTAAACAGTATTGTAAGTAATGATCCCAGAGTTGAATAAATCATAGTTGGGTTGGAAGCAACTTTTCAGAATGACAATTTTAGCAGTGTATCGGAGACGAACAGCAAGACTAAAACCAAGAACAAACAAGGCGGAGCAGACAGGAAGAGGTTTGTTACGCATATTACAGCGTCCGAGATAAACAGCATTACTAAAACATGCATATACAGTATGTGCCCACAGCAGAAGAGCACATGTTCATTTATAAGACTCTGAAAGCTGGCGTGAGGTATACTCTGAAAAAAATGTGCAATTTAAAGGCTGTTTGACAAGGTTTTTAGAAGAGATGAAGATGATGCTAAACAAAGAAGACTTTCATCCTGCCTCATTACATCATTTTCTGTTTACAACCGATTCGCCAGAAATCCAGACAGCAGCTATTCTAAAGCACCATTACAAAAGGCAATTACACAGCTGAGTCATATTAAGTAGAGAGCAAGCTGTGCTTCAACTATGACAATCAACATTTTAATTTTCATGGCAACATAAGCAAATGGCACAATGACAGTACAAAGGGGCCCGAAAGCTGCTGCCTGAATTGTTGGTTAATTGTGTAAAAATCCAAAAGAAAACATCTTTAAAGTCCAGACAACTTTGGCAAACACAAGAAAGCTGGGCTGTCATAAGCAATGATTGAAAAAACACTTAACAGGACATCAGCAACAGCACATTGTGAGCTTCACTGAATAATTTCTTGCTATTGTTTTGTGAGATGTTTTGTTATTTTGTCCACCCTGCGTGTATTGTGGTTTCCCCTGCCATACTTGTGCAAAACGCCCACCTGGTGATCTCAGCATGGCATGGTGAAGATTCATGGGCCCCACGTTTGTTGTCATGGTGACCATACCGTCTCCGTTTTCGCCGTCTGCCTCCAGCAGGCTGCTCTGTGTCAGAGCCTCTCCTGTCAGTAGCAAACAAATAAACTTTTGCTTTCTTCCCGCCCCTCAGCAAAAAAAGAAGTATGAAAGGGAGAGGGACATGCTGTGCTTAATCTACGATCTTTATAGGACTTACAGCCAACAGCTTACTGAGAAAATCAATGTTCAAAGCTGAAATCTGCTCATTATTACCAACTTTCCAAGCTATGTTTTGATGCTTTTGTGAAAATGTTTTTTTTTGTGTGGTTGTTTTTAGGACTGGTTATTTCAACAGTCCATTTAAGAATTCATCCAGTATAAATAACACAGAAAGTACCCCTCTGTTGTGAAGCTGCATCTTTCTTTGCTCCGCTTTTACAAAAGACCAGCCTCTGGGGAGGCTGACCCGAATAAATCTGCTGTTTATAATTAGAGCTTTGGCAGCGCTTCCTCTGTGGTGATTCAGCTGTGGTGCTTCCCACTTCTACAGAAATGTGACAAGGAGGCAATTGGACTGTCTGCTCTAATTTTTTCTGCGCAAAAAATTAAACTAATTTAAGCTGATTTTGTACAATATGTTGAAAAGCTCAGAGAGACGCTTTTAATCTGAAGAGGTGCTAAAACTGCTACCAGGAATAGAGGCAGGAGTGAACTCGGGTAAATTTCCCACAGCTGCAGAGGGAGATTTACTCAAGTGTCCACTCATTTATCTCAGTAATTTGTGGGGTGACTGCAAAAAGGCATCTGACTAAGGCGAGGGAAGCTCGAAGACATGAATTTGAGTTCCTCTGACATTTTAAGTTGGTGACTACATACTTTTCAGACAAATCTGACCCCATCACAAGATGCCTAACAGGCCTATTTCTGCGGTAGAGTTGTGCTGTCTCTGCTATTGCAGAGATATGTGCAGTCTAAAACAATTCAGCTACTGGCCATGAAGAATAAAAATTGGAATGATACATTTTTAAGTGCTAAAAGTCATTAATTATTCAAGAAATGTTCCTAAAATGTAACCAGCACCATCACCGTGCACATTTTAAAATGTATGGGCTGCTTGAAGCTACACAATCCAAGGATTAGCATAACCACCAACTGCACTATGTGTATGTGTGCGTGAGAAAAAGATAATGCGAGTGAGAAAGACCTGTTTCTCTGCTTTCACCACTGAGCCCCTCCTCTCCATGTCTCTTCCTCATGTGGACGTTTCTGCTGCCGGACTGAGAGAACGTCTTCCCACAGATCCCACAGTGGTGAGGCTTTTCACCTGGGAAACGCAGACACAAACACGTACTGCCCTGTGATTCCGTCTGAACTGATACAGGATGCAACTCTTCCAAGGCATATGATGATATGCTGTTATCTGTCGCGCGCCAATTACATTGAAAGTGCTCGGCTGCACCGCTGTAAACTCTGTCTCACTCACCAGAATGTACGAGCATGTGTTTTCGCAGACTGGAATACTCTGCAAAGGATCGCCCACAACCATCTGCTTCACACAGAAAAGGCTTCTCTCCTGGAAGCAGCCAACACACATACTGTTGAACTCCACAACACAAAGACTTAAAGGGATAGTAGGTGATTCTAATCCAATGCACTTTTTGTTTAATTCAGCAAATATTTAATATAAACTCATTCTGCAGGAGGATTGTTGATATTTTAACTCAACTGCCAAACAAATAACACCCCTCCTTTCAGTGCTCCCTCAGAAGCTCTGCCCCCTAAATTTCAAATCTGAGGTTTCTCCAGCAATGGAACGCCTTCACCCTTGCCTTGTCATATAACTTTCTTTTCTGTTTATTCTCTTCAGACCTTTTCCTTTTTGGTTGTTTCTCAGCTATATCTCCTTCTTCACAGTGCCTGGAGTCCAGCACGTTCAAATGTGCCAGTGTACAAAACTCTCTGCAACTGCTCCTGTGCATAGGCAGTAACTCCACCTGTTGCTGATTGGCTGGAACAATATTGTAGGGCAGGGTCCACACCACTTTCTTTGTTTTCCATTTACAGAGCTAGGGCTGTGTAGGAAAACAGTTTTTTTTTCCAGAGCACAAAACGAAGAGCTAGCAAACTGTGAGAAAAAGTGTATACTTACCATCCCTTTAATGTAATACACTTGTTATTGTAGATAAAAATGTAATATCATTTCATCCAACTAAGTGGATATTATAGCTCACAGAAAGTTGTTCTTCCAGACATTATGGGCAAAATATAAACACAGTAGAGTGTAGCTTGTCTGCTAACTGGTCCCTAGATAGAAGAAGCAGCCAGTGGGAACAGGCCATCAAAAATCTTAATGTTGCCCTAAAACAATTTGGCAGTACTGTTACTCATTGCAGAAGTTTAATGGCGGCACCAGTGCTGCTGACTCTTCAAATCTCCAGCCTTGACTGCACCAAGGAAGCATTAAATGAGCAGAGGCAAATGGCCCGAGTCAGTTATTGCTTCCAGCGGGTCTCCGGCTCCCTCACCTGTGTGTATGCGTCTGTGGTTCTTCAAGTTTCCAGCCGTGGTGAACTTCTTGCCACAGTTTTTCTCCTTGCAGATGAAGGGCTTCTCTCCGTTGTGAGTCCTCATGTGAACCTGCAGCCTCTGCAGCACGAAAAAACTCTTCCCGCAGCCCTCTGCGCTGCACCTGAACATTCGGTCGTTCCTGCGAGACGAGATAACCGCACAGACAAGCCTCGGTGTCTCCTGTGTACGCAAATTCATTTGTAACGGCCCGCCAAAAGGTCAGACAGGTCTACCTCAAATAAGATTTCCTACACAGATGTCAAGAGAGCTCCTGCAGTTCAAGTACAAACTTCTTTCAATGTCTCGGCTGTGTTTCTCCTGTTTGGCTGCTCTGTCTACGGTGTGATAAGCTGTGAAACATCTGTAAAACCAACATTAATTGGGCCACTTACAGTAAAGTTAAACTAACATACAGAATTAATCAACAAATGCTTTTGTTAGTGATATTAGGAATTTTGTTGTAGATAATAAAAAAAGGTTTCAAAATGTGATGAAATCATTTTTGTAATATCTCTGGAAAATATGCAGACAGTGATCGATCTGCTTTATATAAATTTGCGGTGAGCTGGGCAGAGCTGTTTGGATATAATTTCTGCACGATCTTCATGCACAGACAACAGAAGCACTAACCTCTCATTCAAGACTTCAAATATACCTGCTGCTTTTTGGTTAAACAGGTAATAATGGCTTGGAATTTACAGCTAACATTTTATTGCACATATGATATTTAAAAGCCACAGTGTGTAATGTGTAATCTGTATTAGCCTGCAAGCATGCATTATTATTTTTCAATATGGAAAATGTACCCACATTATCTATTTTGCAACAGCATCTTGTCGGACTCCTGCCCGGATCCATTGCTGTGTGTGACGTGTTACCTGTGCGTTTTGAGGTGGTATTTGAGATGAGCCGGCCAGGTGAACGTCCTGCAGCAACCCTCAAACGAACAGCGGAGGATCTGCTTGGAGAGGGGGCGGCTGGTCCGGGACTGCAGCTCTCTCTTGTCCCCGTCTGCTGTCAAACTGTGTGTGTGGTCACCTAGGCAACCAGAAGAGGGAAGTGAGCCGGATTGTGCAGAAAACAACCCCGGAGCGCCAGGTGGACGGCCTCTAGAGCCCGGCTGTATAAAAGCTAATCATTAGGTACTGACTGTGACGTGCTGAACAACTGCAGCCAAAAGAAAAACAACCCGAAGCTGATTTTTCACCTGATCGAACTCCCTGCTTTGAATGCCTTTAACAGGTCCAATTTTGCTTACAGCGTGCCAGCAGCAGTGCACCTATAACCGATACCCCGCTGCTGAAGGAAGCTTCTAGTCTAATCTAATGTAACTTGGAGGGCAGCCATTACCCTGGCTCAGATAGCAGAGTTTTAGTCCTACAATGAAACCAGTTAGTCTGCTATAGACATCGTGTTTAACAATGTATTAGTATATCAAGCCCTTTCTCGACTGGTACACTAGCTCGGCATATTTTTGAATGTGATACACTGTGTAAAACCATCTGGTGATATCAAAGACACTCAAAGCTGGATCCACATAGTCTATAAAAACATTTTCTTCTTTCCTTTGCTAACCATAATGGAAATATAATGAGGTCAAGGATAAATGTGGAGCCATCATAGCGTACGAGAGTCCATCTGAACTTAAAATAGGCTACATGATTAACTCAGGTCAGCCTGAAATACAATTTCCAATATTGCTTATGTAAAGAATTGTGGAAAAACTATATCTTCAACTACCACCATGTGTCAAAACACAGTACATGTTAATTCCAAGACAATGACAGCCATGATTAACTTAAAAATAGCACTTTTCCACACGTCAGCAAAAATTACAGTAAAGACAATATGAAGAAATAGTAATGCAAAAAGCAGTAAAACAGAAACAGCACATACAGTGAAGCAGCATTTACGTAAGACATCATAAACCATGGAAAACAGATCGAGATTGGGATGAAAGCAAATAAACCAGCCATGGGCTAAGTTGGGAATAAACTCTCAAATCACTTTTCTAACCAGGACCCCTAGCTGCAATTCGGCTCAGAGAGTTCAAAGATCAGAGATGTAGCTAGGAGCCATAGTGCCTTGAATGTCATGGGTAAAATCTTTATCTGACAGGCAGTCTGTGGAGGCAAGTTAAAATGGGTTGTGATGTGGTCCCAACTCCCGGTGCGGGTCAACAGCTTGTTACGGCACTGTGTGCTGCAGGAAAGGAACGTCTGTCAATGATCAGAGTAGAGAGCATTACAGGAAAGAGAGTGAGAAATGAGTAAGGAGTGGATAACTTTTAAGTAAGTATGCAACAGGTTCAGACATACTCTTGACAATCAAAACAGAGTTTGGAAAGTATTATACCAAGACAAGTGTGTAACTTTTACATTGTCCAAAAATTCCACAGGGAAAGGCCATTTATCAGCCAACAGCCTGGTATAATGCAGGAAAAACACAGGCGTAACAACATTAACAGTGGTTCCATTCCTTTAAGTTTCCCAGTAAGCCATGCCAGTGAGTGAGCCCTGGAAACTGGCTCACCTAAATGGAATTCAGCCATCATTTATCTTATTAAATCTACCTGTGCTTTTCCTGCTCGGACATTGCCTGCAGTAAAAATGGTCTAGTGCCACTGCAAAGGTTTTTAATCACACTTTAAAATCTTATGTTCCTAAACATTTTGCCACCATGGTGTTTAGATATGTGATTTCAGCGTACAAAAATTTGTGCTCCGTCAAGATATGTTGACACCTGAGGATCGACTACACACGTCACAGCACTATGCCTTTATGAATACAGGAGTCACAATTTCTTGGCTGGGAGAAGGTGGCAAACAGTGAAGACTCCAGAATGTTACTGGTCCAGAAAGATTGTCCAGCACCGACACCCAGTTAAAATGTCAGATTGTTGTTTTTACACCTCAGTTTTGTACAGATTAAAAAAACCCCAAAAAACAGCAGTGAGCTTCTGAAGTGCTGGTAGATGGATTTTGGACAGCTATTTCACCCCCCATTTCCAGTCTTTGTGCTAAGCTAAGCTAACTGGCTGCTGGGTGTAGCTTCATATTCACTACATAGAGATGAGAGTTGTATCGATCTTCTCATCCAACTCTTGTAGAGAAATCTAATACGCGTATTTCCCTAAATGTCAAACTATTCAGAACCATTAGTCACCCTATTATCCTCCATATAACCTTTTCCTGGTGGCTTGTTTACCTGATCGCCTGTGTGTCCTCTCCCCTTTCTTGTCTTTCTGATCACTACAGCCTCTCTCCCTCTCTGAAGCCTGCGTTCCCTATATAGTCTAAACGCACATTAAATCATTGCAGACAAAACACAACAAATGATGATCAAATAATGTGGCGTTTACAACTCCACTGGATATTTACAGACTTGTAAATCCATGTAGAAAAAGCTACACATTCATTTTGATTTAGAGACTTGATGATGAGGAGTGTTGAACACAATTTAAGTCAGTACTGATTACGCTACATTTTCTTCTCATCACTGACCTCATTTCTCTTTCTGTCTTTGATGCCTGCCATAAGCAGACCAGCTGATTTTATTTTACCATAAAACTGTGCTGCTTCCTGAAGACAGGCTTAATTTCTTTTTTATTTTCTGTAATTTTAGTCATAAACTTGACATTACAGCACAGATGGCTGTAATGCACATGCCACAAGCACTGCACACATCCATGAACAGCAACATACTGCAGTATCATATTTTGTTTGACTTTACTTTCCCAGTGTTAAAGACCTCTAAAACCACTTCTGTGACTTTACCGTTACTGACACTTGCAGCTCTGGCGTCCTGGCTGGCCTTGGCATCTCTCGCAAGCTGTGCCCGCGTGGCGGCAATCAGGCTGTCGTGTGCCAGCTCCTGTACCCGCAGATACCAGGGAGCACTGCCATCTATTCCATAGTCCCCCGATGAGACCCCCTCATCGTCATCCTCGCCGGCGCCATCTGCGGCGAAGATCAGTGACTCTGAGGAGGCTGTGATACCTGAGAGGGAAGAAAAGGCATGAGGGGAGCCACCGTAAAACAAGAAATTTAACACCATTGCAATATTCTGCAAGACCATCAGTGGCCTGAGCCCCTCTAGGTCACATTTATGAATTCATTATCGTTTTCCACGCTCAGCAATTTTGGGTTTAATGTTATGGCTTTATTCTGAAAGGCTGAGAGGATGCTGGTCATAAGACAGTGAAACAGCACATAAACACGCTAAAATAAAAAAATAAAAAATAAAAATCAATCCCTCTTTATTCGGGATCTGAATTCAATTTAACAATAGACAAAGTGATTTAGTCTACTGAAAGTCTTTTCTATCCTCCACATCGCTCACTGAGTCATAGACACTGCACAAAAGGTATAAGTCAAGGGACCAAAATTAATTTTTTGGCTCTCCTGCCAATGGGCTGATTGAACCAAGTGTGCCTGCCAAGGATCATTTCTTCCAGCCAAAATTATTCAGTTTTCTTCCGGAAAATGTGTCACCCAATTTCTTTTTAGTGCTGTGTGTAGAATCAGGGGCCGTGCAAGATACAAAGTACACACACAAGATCAGATTTCAATGTAGAACTAGGAAGTGATTCATCATACAGGAATAATGTTCGGTATCCGTTAGGGTGGCAAACACTTTATTTTCCTTATCGATTGATCTATTGATTACTTTTTTTAAATAACTGTAACAAAATAAGGACAATGCCAATCACAGCCAGTTCACTGTTTTCAGCACTATTAGTGTAACAATTCAGACAAGGAAAAGCTGTTTTGTTTGTCTTTTCTGATGGTGTAAATCTGGTGTAAATGTCAGTGTTCCTTTACCTTTTGCAAGGTTCAGTAGGACGTAGGAAGTGCTGTCTGACTGCTGTAGGTCATGGAGGATAGGTGGGGGGCTTGTTGAGGCCCGGGGATGAGTGTGTGTGTCGACCACTAACGGGCTTCGCGCTGATACACCTCCAAACTCTGACAGGGAAGGAGAACTCTCAGACACATGGCTCAGGCCTCCATCTGAGGAGAAACCCAGTGTTTATTAGTTTAAGTCCTGAATAAAAACAGCATGTTATCTGCATATGAATACCCCAAATAATCAAACCATGGTTTAAACAGTTTGGCAGGTACAATAAGTGCACAGTGACTGCATTAATGGCATGTATGCCACAATAAGGTACAAGCAAACATGAACACAAGACAATGCAGGTCTGAAATATAGATAACCTTTTCAATTATGTAATGAGTAAAAATTTATATTCAACATATTTAAGGCTTCAAAGACGCACACAATACAATTTGCTAAGAAACACTTATATACCTGTATAAATATAATATAAACATACCTGTGTTTGCTGCTTACAAGAAAACTATACATAAAGCCAACAATAAGCAAATCTGCAATGCCAAAAGACAAACTATCAAAGACATAGTGTGTCATCAGAGGGATCTGTCCATCCAAACACAACAGCTATGGATTCAGAAGTATCTTAAAGCAAGTTATGTGCTTTTCTGAAGGCTAGAGCTGGACTTAATAACCATATTTTACATACAGAGGGGAGATCAAGTATTTGATTTTGCAGGTTTTCCTACTTACAAAGCATGTAGGTGTCTGTAATTTTTATCATAGGTACACTTCAACTGTGAGAGACGGAATCTAAAACAAAAATCCAGAAAATCACATTGTATGATTTTTAAATAATTAATTAGCATTTTATTGCATGACATAAGTATTTGATCACCTACTAACCAGTAAGAATTCCGGCTCTCACAGACCTGTTAGTTCTTCTTTAAGAAGCCCTCCTGTTCTCCACTCATTACCTGTATTTAACTGCACCTGTTTGAACTCATTACCTGTATAAAAGACACCTGTCCACACACTAAAAACAGACTCCAACCTCTCCCCAATGGCCAAGACCAGAGAGCTGTGTAAGGACATCAGGAATAAAATTGTAGACCTGCACAAGGCTGGGATGGGCGACAGGACAATAGGCAAGCAGCTTGGTGAGAAGGCAACAACTGTTGGCGCAATTATTAGAAAATGGAAGAAGTTCGAGATGATGGTCAGTCTCCCTCGGTCTGGGGCTCCATGCAAGATCTCACCTCGTGGGGCATCAATGATCATGAGGAAGGTGAGAGATCAGCCCAGAACTACATGGCAGGACCTGGTCAATGACCTGAAGAGAGCTGGGACCACAGTCTCAAAGAAAACCATTAGTAACACACTACACCGTCATGGATTAAAATCCTGCAGTGCACACAAGGTCTCCCTGCTCAAGCCAGCGCATGTCCAGGCCCGTCTGAAGTTTGCCAATGACCATCTGGATGATCCAGAGGAGGAATGGGAGATTGTCATGTGGTCTGAGACAAAAATAGAGATTTATGGTCTAAACTCCACTCGCCGTGTTTGGAGGAAGAAGAAGGATGAGTACAACCCCAAGAACACCATCCCAACCGTGAAGCATGGAGGTGGAAACATCATTCTTTGGGGATGCTTTTCTGCAAAGGGGACAGGACGACTGCACCGTATTGAGGGGAGGATAGATACAATGTGATTTTCTGGATTTGTTTTAGATTCCGTCTCACGGTTAAAGTGTACCTATGATAAAAATTAACAGACCTCTACATACTTTGTAAGTAGGAAAACCTGCAAAATCAGTAGTGTATAAAATACTTGTTCTCCCCACTGTAGCATAGCAGAGTCAGGTGGAGCTTGTCAAAGCTTTGTTTAATAACATGAGGTTAAAAGCAATGCAACAGTAATCCAAATCTAAAAAAGGCACGATGAGAAGAACAAATCTAGAACACCAAGAAAACTGTACGCATGAATAAACATTTTGTATCTATTCACCATTTATCATGGATTACTGCACTGAAATTTAAAATAATGTGGCACCTCATGTATTCCATGACCATCTTTCACCTATGCATTGTGATACAAAATTAGATGCAGATGCATATCTCTGGATTGTGGAATGTTTTATAATAGACTATTGCTTACTTTAAACCTGCAATAACTGATTTTTTTGCCACGTGGGGGCAGCACAAGCAAGTTGTGAACACAACACTGACATATCATCATTAAATCAGTATGGTGAACTGGTTAGCAAACAGCTGCTCATTTATGCAAACAGCAGTTATGGAGCAACATTAGCATTCATTTAGAGTTGTGTTTCCACTCTCTTTTAGCTCTGTTTTTTGGTCTCCACCAACTACTAAGGGAAAGATCTGACTCTTTAGCTGCTAAATGCTCCGCTATGTTCACCAGCTAGTCACTAACTTTGTCTGTCTGCCATTTGATGCTGAGCAGGTAGTGTACACTACAGTGCATTTTCATTTACTCATTTGGCAGACGCTTTTATCCAAAGCGACTTACATTTGAGGAACAACACACAATCATCAAATACAGCACCAGATCTACAACTGACAATACATATTAATAAAAGCAGCAATAAATACTAGTAAGCGCTAATGGCACATATCAGAGCTTTTCCGCTGAAAATGATGCTCTGAGAGCGTGAATCAAAACAGCAATGTTGTGGGCTGGACAGATAAACTATCAGCTGCAGCTATAAAGTGCTGTCATGAAGAGGGGAGCTGCACATTCTGGTGATAATTCTCTGTAGGTTTACCACTACAAGCAACCCCTTTTACATTGTCATTTAATGCATAGTTATGACCAAAAAAACAACATTTTAGAAAATTCAATAATGATCTGCCATGTTAACTTAGGTTTATGTCTTCTTCAATTACACAGATAACAGTGATGAAGCAGAGATGATTGTCTTGGACTACAATTTGCAAAATAATTTGTACATGAACAACATACTCAGAGGTAACCTGTGAATGCCAAACCCTTTTTGATTGTGCTGTCTTGACAGTGGAGGTGCCAAACATTTGTGGGATTGTTGTCGTACAGCTGTAAACTGTGTGGCCCACAACAAACGACATAGCAGTAGAACAGAACGCTAAATATAAATCACTAGTGTAATTGTTTGACATGTAGCAGCACTGAAAATGAGGAAGCTCTCAATACTACTGCTAGTATGTGGCCTGTGGTGGACAGGACAAGAGCAATGAGGAGCTGCTGACCTGTGAGCTCCAGCGGGCTGCACAGTGAGCTTTCAGCTGGAGCCAGCAGAGGCAGGCAGGAGTGTTTGGACTCCGAGTCCTCCAGACCCTGGACCAACGGGATGGACGCGTTCTGCACAAACTGCACCAGCAGCTAAGAGGAGGAGGAGGAGAGGAAAGGAAAGAGCCATAGCATGAAAACAAGTACAGTGCTACGTGTAGTAATCCAGGACAAGTCACAACACAGTCTTGTTCAACTGCGATAAAGATGGAGCATGCAAACGATGACAGGATTACCTCTGGTTTGGAGTCAAGCTCATCAGAAAGCATGGGTCACCCTGTGTGGAACCTGTAGGATAATACGCTGATCCATTAAACGCACCCAGGTTTGTTACGACTGGCCCAAGTCTAATCAAAATCAAACCAAGACTTACCTCAGATTTGACCTAAATGTTGAGATTCTCTGTCGCTCATAAGCGTAGGGTGCAGGTCATCTCTCAGTCAAGACCATCACACAATCTGTGGTGAAACGACAAGACAAAACGTCAAATGATCAAGTTAGCTGTAACTGACGCCTCTGCGACAACGAGTCGCGAAAAGTTTGACAGTTAAAAGACCAAATAACTCAAAACTATTTCGCTGAATGTAGCTATTACAGCACGTCAGTCTAAACCGTGTTGGGTAACGTTAAAACAGGTGAGGATCACAGACTGCGTTGTTAACTTAGCTAGCAGGGTTAGCAGTTGCCAAACTAGCTACCGGGGCTACTAGACAGGTGTTAGCTGCCAAATGTCAAAGCCTGGCCGCTGACGATACACCATGCTTGTATTTCATGTCGTTAAACCCCCAATAACACGAAAGTAATTCGTTTACCTTTTAATAGTTCTGTAAGTGAGCTACAGCGTGAAAACGGCTGGATAATTATCCCAAAACAGAGTAGCAGGTTTGGTCTACGGCGGCTCCGACGGAACAATGCTTGTTTGAACACTTCCGCGTTTTCCTCGCAGGGATCCTGTATCATCGGCGCCATCCAGTGGTTAAATCATCTGTAAACTTCTGTGTAAGGCCAGCGAAAATTCCCTCTGTAGTCAAAAAAAAAAAGATATGGGCATTGCTCTTTGGTAAGATGCTAAATAAACAAAACCCTAAATACCCTCAAAGACCCCCCACACAGTTATTTGTCATGCATTTTAAATTATAGTTGTGACGGCCCCTCATCTCTCTTCATACTTCGGTTGGTGTGTTTTCTGTCTCCAGGGCTGCAGACCTGATTGGCAGGGTACAGCGGCATGGGACACACCTGGGCCCGGTATGCCCCATGCGTATAGAAGCCAGAGCAGCAGTTAGTCTGGGGTTGGACCTCCTTCATCTCACAGTTTCCGTTGTTTTGTTTTTGGTTTCTTGTCTTTGTTTTTACAGCACAACATCCATGCAGCACATTTTCACTCATCCACTCCCTACACTACTGACTTTACAGATTCTTCCCATTCATTGGTTTCGCTTATTTTCTTATTAATAAATCACTTTGTTATTTAGTTTACTCTTGTGTCTCCCGTTTTTGTCCAGTCCATGAGCCGGGCTGTGACATAGTATAAACAAAATAAACTATTTATTCACAAATGACAGTACCCAGCCACAGCCTGATCGCCCTGCTGCCACCTGGGAAGTGATATAAAAGCTTTTTCCCCCCAAGCTATGAGACTTTTAAACTCAAATTCATCCTCAGCACTACTCAACTGAATATAGTTTATTTCTGTCTGACATTTTACGATTTCTTTTGTATTACTGCCATGTTGCAGAAGGGAGTTACAAACTTAATTTCACTTTACAACCTGTTGTAATGTGACAAATAAACCTACCTTCTATAAGACCTCCAGGTTCATCTTGAATTTGTAGGGAGTTACAGTGGGAATTATCTGAGGAAATGTAGTGGTTTCTAATTCACAAACTCCATGTACTAATAACAATGGGTGTGCAACACACAATTCTCCTTTCCTCTGTCTTGACATTTGCATTAATGTGACAGTAATATGGGGTTCCACCAAACACCTTAATCTAATGACTTACTGATAATTATTCAACAATATCTCTTAATTAATGCTTAATTGTATGCAGGGGAACTGGAGAGATCTGTTAATGCTCAGTTTGTTCTATGTATACAGACATCAAGATCTCAGTCATTTTGAATAAAATTACATCTCATAGTTTATAATTTGGGGGTATTTACACCAAGCATGGAGAAAAATAAACTCTCACAAGATTTGACTGCAGAGGAATAGATGTAGGCCCATAATAAACTCCTGAAGTGTAATGTCCCGGATTTCTATTTAGCTACTCACTTTCTCCCAAGTTGGCAAGTGTGAGGAGAGAGATGTGTGGAAAACACAAAAAGTAAACATTTCAGTCTTGCTCCTTCTCACCTCTAAGACTCAATACTCAATGCTAGTCCTCTCCGTGAAATGTTGTCTGAACTGATTTTGGACAATCAAGAAACAGTAACCATTCATTTGGACATATATCCCTGTAAAATAAATACCAGACAGGACATTTTCTTTGGAATGACATTTATTACACAAGCAATGAGTCTCTAACTCGAAATGTACAAAAAGAGCCCTAAAACACATTAAATCAAACCCTTCCTTGACTTTAGGTTATTGATCTTTGATTGGTACAGCTGAAATGTCATTATTTACATTATGTTCCATGTCCTCAGAGGTTTTAAACTTTTAAGACATTAAAATGATTTTGGTAAATCCTCTGCAGGGATTTCAGCAACTTCCTGCATTGTAGAAAAAAAAAAAGACTGCCAGCAAGCTACACTACATTCAGCCTGCCTAATTCCACTAAAGGAATCCCTCGGTTAGAGCTATTGATCATTTTGTCCATCACTACTGTTGGCGCACTACTGAAACATTTTCATAAAATAATCCTTTTTTACAACCATTTTTTGGATCTTTAAAATGAAAGAAGGCAGACAAACGCACTGGAGGAAACAAAGCTGCCGACATTTATATGTAAAACTCAAAATCCAGTGTAACAAAATTACATTTTAATTACATTACTACTGTACAAGCAAAACCAGTCTTTACACTTTTCAATTAACTTCCTGTTTTGAAAACATAACATTGCGGCCACACGTGAATATGACAATGACAATAAAAGCTGATTGCAACCAACAAGGGAAGCTCTTAAAAAAAGATGGGCATGAGCAGCGTTGTGCTATTCTCAGCCAAAACGTCATTGGCCTTTTTTGATACTTAAGTAACATAATTTATCCCACTGGCAGTGGACCGGTATCGGAAATGCAAGATCTAATTTCAGAAGGCGTCCTTTAAAACATTTGTAAGATTTTCAGACTCAGTTATAGTGACATGTTAAGAAACAACAACATCAACAACAGTAATTCAAAGAATATAGCATCTGTCTGTGCATCTGGTTGAGGAAATGGTAACAATTCCAGACATTTAAAGTTTAGGCAAATATGCGAGTATGTTGTTTGTCAAAGAAATAGAGAAAAGCAAATGTTGCACTGGTAGGTCTTGACTCTGAAGGACATGTGACAGCTGTAAATACAGCTCAAACACACTGGCATTTGTTCTTGGCTAAAGTAAAAGGCCAAAATAGTGCCAACTGTCCTGTTCCTGTCCTGTCTGAGTGTCTTTAATAAGGCCTTCATTAAGGACACTTTAACTTGATGTCATTGTGACATGGCCTCAAAGCAGATAGCAGATTTACACACAACAGGAGTTTAACTTGGAGCCAAATTAAGTTTAAAACTCAACTTCATCTCTATAAATCATTTCCCCCCCAAGTACAAATTACTTATAACAGGGGAATCCCAGGCTCAGGAAAATTCAAACGTTACAAGCCGGCTGGTAAGGTCAGATGCAACCCAAGAAAACTGTTTTGTCATCTAATAAAGTGGAACTATGCAGATTGTTTTACATCACCATGAGCTGAGGAGCTCCTGCACCAAAATCCACCTAAATACCTCAACTCAAGTTTGATAAGGATTACATGCATTTAAAAAAAGATTTTGGGAGTGGTTTGTGGTAACTCAACTGGCTACAATAATCAAAGCAATGTTTAGAGAGGAGATATTCAACTCCCAAAACATTGTACATTGCATGTGGGTCTGTTTTGCTGACAGTGGAACTAGTGAACTACCGAAAAGAAACTGGGTGGAGTAAGTGAGGTGGCCTCAAACTTGTCAGCACAACCTTAAACTATCAGCCAGAGGGCTGAATGTCAGACAAAGCGTGGTCTTCCAGTAGGAGTATGAGCCCAAACACACATCAAATCTCTAACATCTGAAACATACTGATTAATTTACAGAGTTTATTGTTGAAACAGCGAGTCCTCTTCAGAGATAAAATGTCCACTGATTCTGACTGAGACACAGTCTGTGCATAAAAGCTGAAAGTTAATCAGTGCACTCCAGTCCCTTCAAATAAAGCTGAGATTTAAAATGAAACACCCACAATTTATTCAAAAAAGAACCCAAACTTCTGAGTTGATGTGACAAAGACTTTGGTGCATTTTGTTGCAGAATACATGACTCAAGCGCACATTAACTTTTCAAATTAAACCTGCAGTGTGGAACTTGTGTATCCCAATTCTGACAGGGAGGGTAAATACACCACACTGTCGACAGGAGTTGTTGCGGTCGCTAACCAATGACTGCTGGTTAGCATAAAACACATCACTACCGGTTCGCCAGTGTGAGATTGTCGCCACTTGTACCACATTTAAATGTCCCACACTCAAGCTTTAACTGTATTGATGTTCTACTCACATGGAATAAGACTGCAAAAGTAGGATATAAATGATTCCTTACTTCATATGTTCCATATGAACCATTTTAAGTCAACCCAAGCACAGAAAGTAAGTTTTCATCACATCAAATATTATTCTCTAGTTAAAGACAAAGTGTTCAATACTTAATGTAAATATTATGTGTGGCTGTACTGAGAGGAATTGTATGTTTTTTTCGTATAAGGAATAGTATTATACATTGGTATGTGTACTTATGATGCCTCACGACACACTTAAACCAAAAAGGTTTTGCAGTCTGCCTCAAATGAGCTACCATAGCTGCCATTAAAGTCTGCCCAGAAATTGATTTCAGAGCTACATACTTTAGTGCAAATGCAAGTTCTGTGGCATACACTGGGTGGATACTTAAGGCGATCATTTATAAACATCCAAAGAAATTAATAATAAAGCACAAAACTCCACAAGTGTTCCTAATTTGGATGTTGCAATTGTTGGGACTTTCTTTGTCAAATAAAAGTAAAAAAGTCTGGATTGACGAGGCCCAAAGCTGATGACTTTGTCAAGAAAACCGACTTGATGCTCGTCTTAGCGGACTTGAAAAGGTTCACACAACTGATATTTCATACAAACAAAAACAGAAAGGAACTTTAAACAGAAAAGGTCTGCACATAAGTTAGACAGTATTACCAGATTAAATTACACCCATGTATATAAAAAAAACAAATGACAGAAGTCACTGATAAATAAGGTTGAATACAGGAAGAACCCTTTACACTGGGATGTTACTGGGGGGAAGCATCTAACTGGCTGGCTTTATTTCAAGCCAGTTCGCGCTGTATTACAGCTGCCATCAACATGATGGGAATGCAAAACTTGAAACCATAAAGGGGGCATGCCAAATCTTTCCCATCAAGTTTTAAAATGCAGCAGGACTTAAAAAAACACTTCAGGCACTCGTTTGTCTATTTAAAAGATGCTGACTGGCAAGAGGCCCTGGACACATAAGCCTGTCATAATCACTGAGTTTGCGTTACAGTGATTGCTGCATAAAATAATTCTGATTACGTACACACTTGGACTGCACACGCCTCGTCATGCACTGTTAAAGTTCAAATATCCAGTCAGGGGTTTTAATCGAGCGTTCAGATGAGCCTGTATTGTTCATTCAGTAAAAAAAAAAAAAAAAGTTTATTTGTTCGTCCTAGATCCAAATCTCTCAGGGCTTCTGTGTCTTGATTTCCAATAAGCAAAAGCTTTCTGTGCAGCAGAGGCAGTTTCAGTACCTCACAGTGCAGTGAGGTGTGGTTCTGGCCTTGTTTGACCGTAAGTCCCTGACACACCGAGCCCACAGCTGGCAACCAGGCAGCACTTTAGGTGTGTGGCTAACGATCCTCCATAGCTTTTGCAGCGTGTTCTTCCCTGATGGCATTAGTTGGACCTTATCTGTGGCTGTTTGGATGATAGAGCTTGTTGAATCAGCAATAGAGGCAATTAGAGAGAGCTCTCTGACTGACTGAGCAAATTCAGTGAGGCTCTTTCTTGTTTTTCACCTCCATGTTTTCTTTTTGCACAAGCTAAAGACCACAGGCTGACAACATCAGGGTAGGGCAAAGCAAGGTGTACAATGTCCACTGAAACAAAGGAGATATGACGACCTTCTAAATTCATAATCTCAGCATACAATGGGACTATTTCCACAATTTCTGTGGAAGTGTAGTTTGCTTTGCTTTCCCCGATGTTTGCTGGATTATAAACACAGACTGCTGAGTAAATAATTTCTTCTCACACAGGTGCACAACGTATGTGCATGTTGGCAGTCAACTGGCCACCATCTACAGTCTTACGAGTTCACGTGCAAATTCTAACAACTGCACCAGTTCTTTGAGGTCGGGTTGGTGTGTCAGGGCCCTTAGGCAGCAGACAACCGCAATGTAAGCCACAGCCCACTGTTTGTGTATGAGAGAGTCTGGGGGGTGGGTGCATGTTGAGACATTATTTTCGGTCCATCTGTCTCTGCATGCTCCAACCCCCAACCCTGGCCTGCATTTCCTCCCATCTCAATCTAAAGGATTACTGTCTAGTACTAGTCTAATCGGCCTTTAAGCTGGTATGAGCAGCACTCTCCTCCTCTTTCTCACCGTCTTCCTCCTGAAGCCTGGCCTGCAGCTTGACACAGATGCTGGTGTCACCGCTGCCCAGCGCCTGAAGGAAGAGGTCCGTGTGTTCTTTTAGCCGGTCTAGGTCGTTCTGGATGCGGCGGTTCTGCCGGTGGAGCTCCTTGGTGCGGAGCGCGATGTCGAGCAGGCCAGATTTGCTCAGGATGTTGTAAGTGTTGCAAAAACGCTTCCGCTTTGTATCAGAGTCACCGTCACTGTGGTTACATTCCCCTGGGTTGTTCTCCTTGGTGGCTGGCCGGGGAACGAGTGTCTGTTTTTTAGAGCCAGTGATGTGAGTCAAAGACACGGAGGAGGTAAACTCTGCCTGGCTGACAGCTGATGAAGGCCTCTCCCTGGTAGGACTACTGCCAGCACTGGTTTCTGTTGTGTGCCGAGAAAGTCGGCTCTGGAGAAGAGGAGACACGGTGCTCGGAGTAGCAGGAAGACTGGGAGTTGCTGAGCCAGAGTTACTAGCACCATCACACAGACTTCTCTGCTGCTGCTTCTCTCTGTGTCCCTGGCGGTGGGAGGCCAAGCTGCTACCTCTCTCAGAACCCGAAGAGGAGGAGGAGAAGGAGTAAGAAGAAGAGGAGGAGGAGGAGGAGGAGGAAGCAGTTCCTCTCCCTGAGGAACAGGAGCTGTCTCCAGGATGGGGAGCAATCTTGGGGTAAGATTTCAGAATTGGAAGATACTTTTTAGGGCGTCGGTGTCTAGAGGAGGCCTCTTTGGGGGCCGGGGAAGCTTGACGAGAGACCACAGGCTGGAGAAAGACCACCTGAGGTTGCTGGACCACAGGCTGAACCACCTCCACCGTGGGACTAAACCCCCAGGGCTTCAGAGCAGAAGGATTTTCTCCAGGCTGCAAAGGCAACAAAGTCAAAATTGAGAGCTTTAAAAAGCAGGTCCATCACAAGCACTTCTATTTCACATGTTTGTTTACAATGAGACAACGAAAAGGAATTTAAAATGTAGGAATTCGCAACACTCTTGACATGAGTGAGAAAACCATGAGCAAAATGTACCAATTAACCATTTAGTCTATGAAATGGTCAATTCTGACAAACACCCATCACAACAAATTTACACAAAGCAGAGACTCCGGCTAAATGTGAAAACCCACAAACTATAAACTTTATAATGATATAAACCACACATTTGGTATTTCTTAGGAAATTGGCTTATGATGCAAGTCTACTGACCACACATTCAACCTGCGTCGTACCCATTCATGAGACAGCTGTCACCGGTCAACCTCTGGTTGTCACCATTAGGGAGACTTCAGCCTGCAGTGTAATTCTATACATTTCACCGATTTACATTACGTAATTACCAAAGTTTCCCTTTTACTTTTCTCAGAATCTCTCACTCTAGCTTGCACTCACATGCATGCTTTCTATTTCTCTCTTTTTGTCTCTAAAGGTACTAAAATGACTTTTGTACGCCTATATCACTAAATGCATTTCCATCCCTAACAGACATGCCTGGTCACCCATGTTCAACCCATCTGGAGGGTCCGATAACCATGCCGACTTGCAGTCCATTCATTCAGACAAACTGCAGATGCAGGTTAGACCCCTATTATCAGCAACAAGTCTATTTAAACAAAAGCCTGAAATTTATAATTATATTTTAATAGCACGAGCACTTTGACATTGTACTGACATGGTGTGATGGAAATAAACCATTTCAAATAATCAATGAAAATAAAGAGGTGTTATAGTCTAAAGTGATACCACTGAGTTTAGCATATTAAAAGGTTCAATAAAAAGTCTCTGCTCATCAAACTATTTGAGGCCAAAATCTTTTTTTTTTGCCATTAATTCTCCTTTACATCTCTGCTGTTGGTCAGCAAGTACTCATATGTGAATGGTCAATCCTTTTTGGGGACACATTTCAGGCAGCTGTGACTGGACTGGAAGTTAAACACAGGTGCAATAAAACTGGACCACAACTTTCCTGTTGAGACCTACTTATATTACTGCCAAAAGTTGAAAGGTTTAGGGCTCAACTTGAGTGGAAGCAGAGAACGGGTTCATCCACACAGATGTGTGTATGTATTTGTGTGTGTTATGAGGTTTAAGTTACAGTGTTATGGTTTTGCAGTGTACCTGTTTGAGGAGGACGTTGTTCATGATGATCATGGGAGAGAGGCTGGAGTAGGAGCCTCCCACCACAGCCAGCTGAGAGGCCTGGGGCCCCGAGCCAGTTGTATGCTGCCCCTGTGGTACAACAGGACGGGGTGAATCCTCAGAGTCTGTGGTGTCCATTATGCTCATGTGCTCAGAGCCTCCATCTATAGACCAGGCAGAAGAGTAATTGGGGTTCAATTAAGTGATACCTTATAATCTAAGCACATAAAATTGAAGAAGAGCAAGGAAGTCGAACCTGAGAATCCAGAGTCTCTCTCTGAATCACCCCGGGAGCCTCCAGACTTCATGATGCGTGGTCTGTTTGCTGCCCTTGAGTGGCTCTCTGCCTTTCTCTTGGTGCTCATCTCCTTTCCTGCTGC
This sequence comes from Micropterus salmoides, assembly GCF_014851395.1. Lineage (NCBI taxonomy): Eukaryota > Metazoa > Chordata > Actinopteri > Centrarchiformes > Centrarchidae > Micropterus > Micropterus salmoides. Next base: position 10,197,649 of record NW_024040928.1, read on the forward strand.
ACTGACAATGTCCTTGGCTCGAAAGGCTCTCACGGCAACTACATCAGCATATGGAAAGGCTGGGAATCAAACAACACTCAGGAGACCCTTTTTCAAGCCAATGACAGACTAGAGTTGTGTACAAAAACACAAAAGGTGCTAGCTGACATGTTCAGTTAGAGCTGGACAGTATGTTTATCATGATTTGGGAGTGTGTGCAAGTTATTCTAATATTGTGTTTTTAAAAAAAACAAAAACAAAACAGTTCTTCCTGGTCTTAAATTCTGCATTAACATAACAGTTAACGTTAGAGTTTTTCTGGCTCTAACGTTACTGGACAGTCCAGGTGAGTGTAATGAACAACGAAAGCCTATAATATTAGCCATCTGTTTGGCCAACGTTTTCTTTCACCAACAGTACATCTATTAACCTCTCATAGTTTTGTACGATTAACGTAATTGGAAAAAAACGCCAAAAGCGGTCAACAAAATACTGTCAAAGTAACGTCACCGATGTAACTTAGTACCGGTTAATATAAAGATAACGTTGCTACATTTAGTTATTATGGGGCTAACGTTAACCTAATTAAAGTCTTAACTTAAATAACGTTACCGTAAACGCTACATTTGCATGACATCTGAAAAGGGAGTTCATTCAGTAACGTTATAACGTTTGATATTTGACGGCCTAACTAACGTTAGCTAAAAGAAACACTTCAGAAACGCAACACTTGAAGTTAACGTTAGCACTTTGGTTAGCTAACTTACGTTACGTGCCAACGCAACACAAAGCTAACCTTAGCGCGTTCACTGACTCACTGTTGTAGTAACGTTAGTAAGTACAAAAACACCACAAACGTTAGAGAAACACAAAAGAATACGCATAACGTTACTTTGTCCTTGGCGCTGTTCCAACGACCCTTTCTTCAAATCTGAGGGGTGCGAGCCTGGGTCGAGGTGCCTGTTGTGTCTCGGCGACTTATTTCTTCCTTATTTTTGTCGGTGTGTCCGATGCTGCTGCAGCCCAGCCAGAACTCGCTGTACCACATTACAATACACGAGACTGCCCGCCCCTCCCCTGTACATGTCACATGCGGAGCAAGGTGGCAACAGCCGTTAACCGTTGCAGTTTCATTGTCTGCAATCGTCAACACGGAAAGTAGGTGGCCCGTATGCTTACGCCCATCTACAGACAATCGTTCCTGGACGGGCACAGGGCAGGATATACTCATACTTTACAACCAATCATCCATATTTGGAAGTGGCCTTGTCTGGAGTTTGGGATACGTCACAGTCTGTGGGCTGCTACGCCCGCCCACGGATCCATTTCCTGGCTTCTGATTGGCCGGCGCAGCCAGCAGCTGAAAAACGTGACCCCTGCCAAATGTGTGGCAAGTTAAGGACATTGTGTTCGTGGGTGTACAGTGCAGACATCGCAGTTGTACTGTCGGTGAATCCAGTGACGCGAGGGTTTGAGCGTAATGTTCTAGTGTATTACATAATAGCCTGGTAGGCCGACAGCTAACCTAAGCAGGGCAAGTTTTCTTTCTGCCGCATGTTTGAAGAAGTAAATAAAACACTGCCCCCGGAACAAAACGTCCTCACGTGCAGGAATGCTGCTCTGAACTGCAGTACTGCAGTAACAAAAATGGAGTAATTGGTTTCTGATGGAATAATGCATATGTGCCTATAGACGGACTTGTGTCTAAAAAACATAAGAGCAGCATAATAGGTCTTCCTCATGCTGCAGGAGAATGTTTTCACCAAGTAGAAATAGTTGTCCAAAAAACCCTAAGAAGATTACAGTACCTGATGCCACTCAATTGAAATCCATTAAACAAAACTGGTCCTGACACCTACCATATTAGGAAGCTTTTTTCCCATCCTAATGGTCTACCAATGCAAACTCAATAAAACAGAGGTTCCTTGTATTTGGAGTGGATTTTATTTAATCAACTTATCATGTCTCATAATTAGGCAGAGGAAATTACACCTTACCGAAATTCACATAGGCTACATGATTTCTTTTTTTCAGTATCTGTAGCCGTGCAACAGTAGGCCTACAGAATTTGTGTCACAGCAATTATAAACAGGAGTCAATATGCAAAAAGTGAATGAACAAGAAGTCGTGGAGAAGGTCCCTGGCCTCTCTGTTAATGTTGCCATTGATCTGACAGAGAATCATGAACACTTAAAGGTGGATGAAGGCATTAATCCTTTCCCCTGGCAACTGATAAGCTTGCAGCATTCCACCTGTTATCTCCTGCTGCCTATCCTTAATACATTGGATCCTATGTCTATTTTTAAAACCTCACACAAAAGCATCTAGATTTTAAAATTCTAAATTGTCATGTTAGTTCATTTAAAAGCAGTTAGAGTGGAGAGGAGTCTGCAGATGTGGTTGTTTGCTGTGATAATTAATCAAACAACTAAAGAATGCCTCGGGCAAGATAGAAAGTCTGATGGATGCACAGATTAGGAAAGATATATGCAGACAGAGGATGAATAGTCACATATGATCAGTTCACAGATATGCAGTTGTTTGTCACTCCAAAGTCACTCATCCGATTAAATTTTGGACAGATGTGGGAATCAGTGAAGGTTTATCTTGTTTTGAGGGAACTGGCACCTGAAAAGACAAAAATAAACGATTAAAGAAATTCTAATTGAGACTAGGGTTTGTCTATGAAATACATCTGTGTGAATGTTATCTGCATTTTGAGTGAGATAAATTGCTCTTTTCACTGACAGATGAGTTTCCTAAATTTGAAAAAACGTGCTCTGAAGGTTATGGGACCCACTAATGTGTTACTATGCAATCTCAGCACTACAAATCACCACTCAAATGATCATTATGACACTTATATGGAGGGATTAGAGGGTTGTAGATCTCTTAAGACAGAGCCTCTGTGTGTAGTGACATTTCGCAATGCAGAGTGAAAAGGCAAAATGACCTTCTGAACAACCCAAGTAAAATCCAAACCATTCACTTCGAACGTCATACATCATACAATTTAGACCCTCTGTATCTGCTGGAAGTAATTAAAATCCTTGCAAATGTGTGGTCACTAGACCACTAAAGATGGGGTGGAGGGGTCATGAGAATGGGCCTCTGGCACTGTTTCTATGTTTTACAAAAGAATAGGAGCCAAGACAAGTCATGGTGCAGCATTAGCATTGTGCTTGACTACACAACAATAAGGCTACACAGGTTCCTACAGCATAAACAAAATGCTATACTTGATGTGGGAATCTACAGACCACCACCAAACCCAGTCCAATGTCCGGCTTTTAGTGTGGCCGATTCAAAGGATGGACTCGTTTTAAGAAGGGATCTTCAGAGACAGAGATACCGTGACTTTCTGTCCCTAGTGTGGATCAACCTCCTAAAGCTCTGGATGCTACAACTCCTTTATCAGCTTGACAGTGTCAGCCTCATTAATGACCACACCTCCCTGTTCCCAGTTTTGTCATACAGGCTTTCCACCGTAACGCTGTAGTCTCCAAGCCAAGGTCATCACTTTGTGTTGAAAAGGGGTGGGGACGTGATGATACAAGTGTGTCATGAGACTTGATGATGGTCAAGAACAAGATGAAAAGATTTTAACACTATTTTGAAGAAATCTGAAATGCTGAAACATATGAGTGGGGGGTCTGGAGGTCCTCCCCGAGAGGACTAATAAACTGATCTTCACATTTGCAATCTGTGAAGTGGCCCTTTTTACAGAAGCACTTTGTAACATTTTACAAACCTGTCTCCAGCTTTAAACTTTAAAACCTCATAATGTAGTATTTTCAATGCCCATTATTATTACTATTTTGGGCACTTCATTCTTTATGGTAACGCCTTAATTTGGTTACTAATTCAAAATTGGTTATACAACAATTTCCCTTGTCAAGAAAAAGAGAAACAAAGAGGGGAAGAGGCACAGAGAGATTGCCTGGGACAAACACTGCCCTGACCTGTATGAGAAGAGAGTGAAGCCCACAGATAAACATAACAGTAAACTCACTGCACATAAAACTCTTGGATCGGACTATAAAATGATACGTGTGACATTGCCCTGGGAAACCTTTACACTGGCCACCCTCGGTTGGAACTATCAGCGGCCTTGGCTTATCGTGCTACAAAGACCGCAGACAGTATGTTGTGATATTGTTTAATCTCATCTGTCCTTGGTAGTCTGACAGTGTGACGGAACAGTGATTAAAAGTAGTCATAAATGTCCAAACATCATGAAACAGTGTGAGTGTGCACCATGGGGGGGGGGGGGGGGGGCGCAATCCATCTCTTACTTGCCACAGCCGTTTGCTGTCTTCTTCTGTTTCCTCCTCTGAGGTCTGTCCTTGATAGACTCAGCGCTGCTGTGGAGCGAGAGCAAAGTGCAATAAAGATATTGATGTCTTCAACCCTGATAGATAAATGGTTCTTCTACTGACCTTTTATTATTTAGACGTTTCTGACGGAGTCTAAAACAGGGGGGAAACACAAACAACTGTTAACTGTGCTATAAAAATCTCAATTTGCAACTGGTGTTTACTAGAAACACTTGGTAATTTACCTGCATTCACATGTGTGATGCTCCACAAATGTGAGTTCCACTTCGTGCATAGATATCATGGGACGAATCCTCTTCACCTGAGAAACAAAGGAAAGGGAAAACTAAAACTGCATATTGGACCATATATTTAACATAAACAGGAAGTGCATTTTTAACACTTCCCTTTAGGTATTTCTGATGAATCATTTCTGATTAGAGATCTTGCTGCACCTGCAGAGTGATGTTGCGTTCAAGGGTAGGCTGGCACACTAAGTTCTCATCCGCACAGCAACCAGAGCATCGCCAAAGTGGGACACAAGCAGGTATGTAGATGTACTCCACTTCTCCAGGGTACTCCTGCTCCACATCCACCAGCTGCTCAATGGGCCGACACATGCTCTTTGCCCACACCTCCAGGAATGGCATTACTGCAAAACCAGTTGAATATTTAGTCTTTAAATCATTTACAAGAGGAGACTATGCCTTTTCGGCAGGAGATGATCAAGAGCACAACCCTTACCTCCTGAGTGGCCCTCTTCTGGAGGGTGTGAAATCTGCAAAATACACAAAAAGATAAGTAACAATTGCCATCCCTTTAATTTCATTTGATTTCAAAACATTAACATTAATGCCAAACATGGATTTAATGATAAAGAACCTGCAGAAAATTAGGAAAGGACACAAAGAAATGGTCACAAAAGTAGTGGGTTCATTGAGCAGTTGCATATCGCCCTCTTGTGGCAGAGAAGAAGTAGTGCACACACAATGATCCAGTAAAAACAATGATGCAGCATGGTTTCAGCGGTTTACCACTGTGCTGCTGTTTGCAAATCAGCAAAAACACAAAGCAGTAAAATGAGCCAGCCAACAACAAAAATGCACATGATTTCTCAATTTGTTGTAATACTGTTAGATTTATTATGACAAGCAGCAAAGAATGCAAAGAAAAACAGCAAAGAATAACTGCTGCCTTTACTCATGGGAGTTTTGACACACAGTAAACACAGCTAAAACAAAGGCTGTTCTGAAAGGTATCATGACACAGCATGAATTCTGTTAAGTTCTCACAACCCAGCCTCCACACTCACGACGGCAACGTTCCCGATCTTTGAATGGCATATTGAGCAGAAACAAAATTGCAAAGTTGATCTTGGCTCGCTTCTTCTTTTGAATATCAACAATCTTTCTCTGACTCTCTCTCTCCTGCTTCTCTCTCACTCTGTGAGCATTGATGGGAACATTGTCTTCTAAATGTCACACGCAGGGAATGCTTCATAGGACCACCACAGGCTTTATTGTGGGATTTGTATTCGCTCTAAGTGAATTTGTACTTGTGCCAGATGCAACACAAAGCAATTTTTCCCTCTCTAATTTTGTAACTTACACAAATCTTCCAAGCAAATGTGCAATGCTTATTATCATATGATAAAATAAAATAAAATGACATGAGATAAAGGTTGTTCTTGGCAGTCTTCTTATCTTTGGTTTCATATGTTTTTTCTCTCTCCCACTTTTCCCCAGCATACCTCCAATCTCTCCCAATAAAATTGTTGGGTTTATTGTTTTCTGATCTGAAATCTCATCTGGGCTGATGAGAGTCTAGTAAATCAAAGTATTTGTTGGGGTCCAGATTGGATCTTTTCTTGAAATTTGGGGACAGTTGCAAACCTATTTATCAGACACATTTTGGAAACTATATAGAACAACTAATTTAGAAATAAATATCAAAATTTCCCCAGGTATCAATGTTGTGATCATTTTGAATTTTTAAAAAGGGTACCAACATTTTTAGATGCGTTTGTCCTGATTCTGGAGGCTAAATCCACATTTTCCTCGTATTAATTAGTGCTCATGTACAGTAACCACAGCCAGCTGCACATGAAAAGAAGCAATTCCAGCTCCATTCTTTTTTTAATGTGCAGGGGTCAGACTTACAAGATCTTATCACATGAACGTGCAGGTTGTCACACTCTCTAAAAGCTCTATAATGATTTTATCACTGACTGAACCATTCATGCTATATTTCAAACCATGGATCAGTTTGTTTTTTACATGAATTTAATTCTAACCAGTTGCATTTGAACTGTCACACTGAAAGCTGATTCTATTCTTGACACTACTGTTGTACATGTTCTAAGAACTATGGGGATGGACTAAATGTACTCTGGATAGTATACATTTCACAATATCTCAGGGTGACTTAAATGCACACATTAAAACATTTTTATGTTATTCCACAGTCCATACGAGAACCCCTTTTGAATATATATTCCCATTTATAATCTCCCCACATAAACTACAATGCATATTCAGTGTGCAGTCGACTCCCCGCTGGCTGATACTGAATGTGTCTGTTTTGCCTGAGGGTGATGCTGTGCACAACCAGAAAGAGAAGTGGAGGATAATACACCCTCACCACGGGAGCAGGAACCTGGAGCTGCAGAATCTCCAAACCATAACTGCACTCTCATGTCAGGCAGCATTTCTCTAAATAAGTGATACACCTCTGGCTGAGTTCTGGTGCTCCGTTGAGTTTATCACAGTACTGCTCTCACGCACAGTAGGCCTGTATCTGCTCGCCTCTCTCTCTGAACCCCGATCAGTAACACACAGGAACTACAACTCTAGCTTGCTGGTTGAGTCAATATCTGTACACATGACGGTAAAACATGGCGATTCCCAAACCCCTAATTGCAGGTAGTATCTACAGTGTGGAAAAAAGGCTGCAGTGTGAAACACGTGTCCTCTCACAGTGAAAAAAGTCTGCCATTCAGATGTGATTCCTGTTGGCTTTTGTTTCACGTGAAGAGAACAAGAGAGTTGAGATGAACAGACAGCCTTCTCCTAAAAAAGAGAAATCTTAATCCTGTCTTCAACATGACTAAGAGTGCAACATATCACGGGATAAACTGAATTTCAGATAAATCGCCACTATGATAGATATTAGTCTTAATATAAATATTCCACTACAAATGGCACAGCCGTTCACAAAACACCGAAACAAGAAGAATTAAAAAACACAACGTGACTTGCTGTTGGCAACATTAGGCTGCAAAAAGGCGTGTTTTGAAATATGATGAATTACCTGCGCAGGTACCCGCTGCATCAGAAGAACCAATAAGAGATGCGAGATTCCGATGAAACTTTGCATAGCGCCAAAGATAAGTTACCTCCCCTCGTCTACAGTCGGTCAGTAAGAACTGAAAAACTCTAAATAGCAGCGTTGTGAAGCAGCCGGGGTTTTCATTGGCGCGTTGTTCAGCTGCGCGAGCTGGGATGAAGAGTATGTGCCAAACCCTTAACTATATATACAGCTGGTGATCAATAGGAAACGTGACACAATTAAATTCAAGAGAAAAGATGATGGAACTTTCCACATCTAGAGTCCTGGAATTCATATCATCACGTTTTATTTTTAGTTATTATTATTTTGTCTTATTTTATATCTCATATTTATAAACTATAAACTAAATTAGGCCTATTTATTTGTAATGGTAAAAATAGTCATGATTAATGCAAGCTAAAACAAACACTTTGAACATCTACACAGGTACATTTGCTGTCTATTGGTTTAATACTGAACTGTTTAGGACATGCTGTTATATCAATGTAGCTATGTAGTTTTATGCCCTGGATACTGATCACCTGCAATCTGTTACAGTGAACTAAGTCTGCATACTTTTTTACCCTCAAAGTCTCATTAGTGAAAAAAATGTTACTTTCAGTGAAAAGCCTATGTCTCCAATTGTATTGATTTTGAATTTTTCAGATAAAATCAAATAAGAATTACGTGTTTATTTATTGGTTAAGAATTCATTGTCACAGAGCTGAAAACATGACCGTACTCATGTAAAGTTGAGATTTTGGAGATACATGGTTTTCACAGGCCAATAGACATGAAATGAATGAAAATCAATGGCTGCCTGGAGCAGTAGGAAGAATTACCACAAAACATCCTAACTGTCATGCATCTGGTTCCTAATTTTGAGCAGTTTGGCTCCTCTGCCTTCTTTATGTAATCGTGCCCTCAGAGTGTTGCTTGATTAGTCTTGGCAGAAACGCAGCAGAGCTGAGGTTATCAACACAGATGCTGCAAGAATGAGCAGAAAGTCTCAGAGGTTTCCTCCTTCGTTCCTGTTTTTTTTGCATGTTTATGCACAATCATGTGTTTATTACAGATACCATATCTGGTATCGTCAGTATATATCTGGTATGATTGCTAAACAACTGCTGTATGAATGCAGCCTTCCTATTACACAATGCTTGGCTTCTTGTAGTTGTAGATGCTTTCATTTCTTGCTGATTCCTGATTATGTTCACGTCCCAAAATGACTTACAGGTGCAGTGATACCAGCCGTATCACGATTCTTGTTTGCTCATTCTGCAGGGCATGAATGACAAGCACCGAGGTGCCCCCATGTTTATTAGGAGGGCTCGGATGTGTTTTCACAGCCAGTGTGATTTACAGGGTAATGGGGCTGGAGTGTGCTGAAAAACAGCCTCTGAGGAGGAGATAACGGAGATGGATGATGCCTCTCGCTCCTTGCAGTCTGTGGTGTTGGACCAGCTGGGTGCTCGAGTAGGAAAAGTCGTGTCACCTTGTACAGTACACGTCATTAATTAATGTATGAATTGAGCATTTTGCAATATTCCTGATGTCATTGAAAAACAAAAGACAAAAATGTTGTGCCTAGCAAGTACTAGCAAGTTCAATGGGAGTTTCCATTCATTCCATTTCAGCTCTCAACATTGTCAGTACTTATCATTATTACTATTCAGTCATTACACTTCTGTCACATACTGTTATACTACACACTTCAAATTTTATTTTATATTTCTATATTTTCTATTTCTATTTAGTTTATTATTCTTTCAATTTCTTTGCCTTGTTGTGTATTTTTTTTCTGATTCTGAACACAGGATGAACTTTCTGATAGATTTGGGTGTGTGAGCTGTTTTTGAACCTCCTCGTCTTCCAATGAATGGATTTCCAGCACTCCTTGTGGGCAGGGCTCACCCACTCTTCATGCTACTTCTCGCCCAGACTCCCAGTCTGATAGACAGAGGTCAGACGGACAGCTGCTGCTTCCTGTCTCTGGGAACCACACTTATGCTCCAGTCCCAGTCCCCATCAAGGGAGGATGGGGTTTCCTTCAGCTGGAGCAGAGGCAGCAGGTGGGACTATACAGCTCTGTATCGTCCGATGTGGGCAAGGCTGTGGCTGTCTTCAGTTATATGGTCAGAAAAGGGATCATCTAAGTAAGGCTGTGGCCTGCAGCAACTGGTGGGAGGTCATATGGGTAACAAAGCCCCAAAATCCCCCTGGAGGTAAAAGGGGCTCTGAAGACCCTACATTTCATGGGAACCGATTTGTAGCCAGATTCAAACCTGGAAGCTACAATTATTCACCTATAAATCACCAAAATCAAACGCACTAAGAAAATGTTTCCAACAAGGATATGTATGATTTGGGGCGGTAGTTTGACCTTAGAGCTGACGGATTTATTGCCGTCACTGAAGAAGATAGAGACAGATACACACCTCCACAACAGTCATCTACAGCTCGGTGGCTGCAGTCTTCAGTTCTAAGTCAATCTTTATGCCTGTTATCAGAATTCAAACTCAGATTTCCCACACTTTTTCCTTTTTCAGCCAGCCTTTAGCTGCAGGTGCATTGTGGGTATTGCTACTGGTTCCCAAGCCCACAGTAACCAGACAGACCAACACAGTGATGAGTTTGACCCAAAAGGCCAAACAGATGCTGCTCTGTTCTGGGACACACACATTATCAGTCTGTTGGTGAGTTTCTTATTTGAGTTTAGTTGAACAAGGAAGTAAATCTACACTGTGTACAGTTTGCCTCCACCAATAGCCCACTTTCACCTAAGAGAAAAGGGCTGGTGGACATAGCTCAGCAAATTGAGAGAAGACGAGGAAAAAATGCATTCTGTTGAAGGCTGATTATACTTTCCTTACAAATGCGGTGTCTGAAGTACACTTTTGGTTTCTATTTACGTACAAGAAACTAGAATGGCCTTTCGTCCCAAAACCAACCTAAAATACAAAAATGAACTGGTGTGCCACATCAACAGCTCATAAAAACAGCATGGTAAAAATGGTAATGGTAAATGGTCTGTATTTATATAGCGCCTTTCTAGTCTTCCGACCCCTCAAAGCGCTTTTACACTACGTCACATTCACCCATTGGCGCGCTGATGGCAGAGGCTAAGGTGCCAACTGCTCATCAGAAACAGATATTAACATTGACACAGCGATGGAACAGAGGCAATGAGGGGGTTCAGAATCTTTCCCAAGGACACTTTCGACATGCAGACGGGAGGAGCCGGGGTATAGAACTGCTGATCTTCCAATAAGTGGCCAACCCGCAATCAACGTAGTGACGAAACACGGTCTGTAGAGCAGTTTGTTTGTTTGGGCTACTGTAGAAACATGGCGACTTCCATGTAAGAGGACCAGCGGTGCATGTAGATAAAAATAGCTCCTTCTAAGGTAATAACACAATGGTTCATTTTGTAAGGTCTTTATACACCACTGAAAACATAGTTATGGATATTATATTGCATTTTTGTCAATAGATCCTCCAAAATATTACACACTGAACCTTTAAATGTCCTGTTGGCATGCATAGATCCATCTTATGCTTTCCTGCTACATACTGGCCTCACTGTCTACAGGTTATTCCTGTTTACACTGAAGGCAGATGCAACTTACTGCACACTGACACTGATGCATTCTGATGGTTTGGAAGTGAGACATATGCATTTCATTGTATAGACTGTATTCACAGCCATGAACAACCATACTGGAAACCTGTTTCCCCCTACATGTTGTTAAGAAATTCATTACCAGGTGAGGCCTGATAAACCTTATTTCATTATGAAGCTGTGACAGAGATTCAACTGGAAAAACATATGGAATTGTGATTTTGGCAGCACCTGTGTTAATCTCTCTAGGAGGAAAAAAGTGCAGCTCATTTGAAAAACTGGACGTGATTCAAACATGCCGTTATAGTTTATTTATTACTGGGGAATCTGTGGCAGTGAGCTGTGTTGCAGCATGAAAAAAAATGGTCTGCTTGTTTGCTTGCTGCTGGAAGCAGGTGTGTGGACTGTTTCAAGAAAAATAGATAAATAGCTAAATAGCCACCTGATCAGCCTTTTCTTTGAGTTAAAATGTGTTCTTTTTAACGTATTAAAAAAAGGACAGAAAAGCACATCTCATTGGATTCTGAAGATTTATTTCTTGTAATAATTAAACTTCAACGTCACAGAATGAGATGGCATCATTCGGATGATGTTTTAAACGTCAACAACCACCACAATGGTTGACACAGGTGACTTGCTGGACTAAACTTCTGAGGACTGTGTGAATGTGTTCAGCCCCTTTACTCACTGACATGTCCCTGACACTCCGGTTACATGTACTAGACCTTTGTCGTGGAGTATATGAGAAGTAACTCCCACATTAACATGTCAAGCCATTTATTAACTAGAATAACTGAGAACACCGGTTTGAGTGTACGGGGCCTTTATTAAGTCCGAACAATAAATAAGTGAAACTTGGTTTGTTTTTGTTTTGAAACTCTGTGGGACGTTGTCAGATTTCCACACTTGTCATACATCACACTGGAATAAGGTTTTCTCCAACATTTTGCAACATTCTGTCATTTTGCTGACAACTAGATGACTAAAAACTCAAAGTTGGTAATGACCAGAGACATTTCTGCTGAATACCCTGGATTTCTTCAGTTCCACTGCCAACACAATCCAAAACAATCCAAAACAAAGTGTAGTGAGAGTGAGAGTTAACATGTACAGACTCATCTCAGTGAGACTTCAAAGGAAACAGAAGTTACTTAAATTCTGTAGAACATCAATGCATAAAGTCCCAACATTTCTTCTGTCTGGTGAGGTCAGAAACCAGCTCACCTGATCATCAAACAGACCTCAATCAGTACATACATACATAGACATTACAGACACCTAGAGCTGTTTTTGCAGTTAACACGTTAACAAGATTTGTGTTGGGCTTTTATATGTAAGATTACAGAACTCTTCTATCAGGGTAAAGGAGAGAACATTGTTTGAATTATGTCACAACGGGTTTCTACTTCTCTGTGGAGAAGGCTCTCTTCATAAGTGGAGGAGGGGTCTTTCCTGCTTCGTAGAGCGATTCGGGAGGAGGGGAGCTCAAGCAGCACCAGTCAGGGATACGGCCTGTCTGGTTGTAGTAGTCTCTTGACACCGACCTGCTGCCCAGGATGTCCTGCAGCGCCCCGAAGATGGCACCTGTTGCGCAGCGGACGATATGAATACAGAGAGAGCTCTCCAAATTATGTAAGAGGCCACAAACAATATTTTTGCCCAATATCTTCTCATTTGTAACCTGAGAAGGACTGGCATTATGGTCTTGGAAGTATGCTGACGGAGGAGAAATATTTATCTATATATTTTATTAATGCTGTTTTGTTTTTTAATGTTGCTTACTCTTTAAAGCCTTCAGGCCAGCTGTTGGTGATAAATATTTTAATAAAAATCACACATCTAACCTCCAAGCCAGGCGGTGCAGTTGGGCTTGGCAGGCGGAGCATGTATACGCAAGCTCTTGCTGGCCAGCACGTCACGGTACTTGGGTTTCTCAACCAGGAGGCGTATCTCTGCCAGCAGACGGTGCAGGAAACCTGGCAGCATGGCTGTGCCTCCGATCACCACCAGGTTCTCTGAGAGCACCTTACGTGCGTCGATGGGGCACTAACAGGGAAACACATACACACGTTTACCACTTTAGATCATTTACACAGATATCTCCTGTTGTTTCCACCCTGATATGACAGACATCAGACATTAATGTGCAATTGCTTCTTAAATATTAACTTTACACCACCGTGCCTTTTTAGTAAACAAAACAGTTTAGATGAAAGAAATAAACCTAAACTATCATATTCCGCTTCCTTCCTTTGTACGAGTGGCGCAGGAGAAACAATGAGGCAGTAGGAAGCAGCAGTTCTACAGGACAGCAGGACAGGTGCAGACTAAAACTAAATGTGATGGATGAAAGCTGAAGCAGGCATTACTGCACTGCCTTCTCTTTCGTGTAGAGCACTAATGATTTATCAATATCAATATATCCTGAGTAGAGTATTGCACAGATCTGATGTGTAATGTCTGCTGCTGCTGGAGATTAATTAGGCCATCCTGCACCGATGTCATCCCCACATGAAACAACAAAACTGCTCTCAGTTACATGGAAAGGAGTCAAAAAACTGGGGTGCTGAATTTCTCCTGCCAAAGATACTAAATGTTTCTGATATCCTCCAAAAGGGAAGATTAGTGAGGTTAAAAACCCAATGAACAGCAACCAGGGCACATAAGATGGTGAATACGGCTATGAGAGATCATACTATGTTACTACAACATGCATGCCTTCAAGGAGAAACTGACTTACATGTCTTCTGTTTTTAAATCTTCCATAGTTTACTTACATTACATTCGGACTGCATCGAGTTAGCGATTGCACATAAACATAACGTCACACATTCCAAGGCGTATAAAATGAAGAACTTTTCTCTACCTTGACCAGAGAGTCGAGTATCAGCGAGGCAACGCTCTTCTCTTCATTGTCCTGTTCAAACAGGATCTCCATCACAGAGTCCCTGGGAATAAATAAAAAACAAAAAAACCCAAAAAACAAATAAGCGGCAACGTTGTGACAGAAATCCACAGGCCAGAAAACAAGCAAGTTCTGGCCTTTAGATACACCTTATTGCAGAGACATGAAGATTCTAGGAAGACATTGACACTAGACAATCTCATTTTACAGAAGGACCTTCCACCGTGACAAAAAAGAGAAAAACACAATGCAAGCACATGGAAATATCTCGCATTTGCTCAGTTAAAGGCAACAGCAGACATAAAGAGCATCATTTGATGAACTACCTGATTGGTCCTTTGACGTGAAGGATTTTCTCACCGTCCAGAGGGTAATCCACATCTGGAGGAGGGGCGGGACGCTACAAACACATTCACAAGGAAGAAGAATTGTACATTAAACTACAGCATGTGAACACGTTTTCACAGACTGAGGATAACTAAGGTAACATACAAAAAACAATTTGGGTTCAACGTTAATGTTTTCTATTTCACTTGCCTGGTCGTGCAAGTGGGTCAGAAATCTACGTGCCCGAAGAAAATTTTTACTTTTATTAGCGGTTATCAAGTAACAACAGGACTGAAGTTAATTGCACGTTTAATCTTAATAAATAATAAAATAAATGAATCAGAGGGAGCAGGGATAGGTATTGTTAGGATTTTATTGATACACTTTTATTGATACTCCTTATCGGTTTGGCTCTTTGTCAATACTCTTATCAGTTCTTTTTCGTTACTGATAATTGCCTTTTAAAGATAATATTATTTTAAAATACAATAAATTCAGAACAGGATTATAATTGAATATTATAACTATGCATTGTTTCTAGAGCAGCAACAGTAAAGTTTACTATTCAAACTCAATAATATCTCACTAGAAACAAATCTAAAATGTCAATAAAATAAATCTGATTCCTGACATCAAAATACTGAGAAGGATGGACTGATTCTTCATTCAGAAAGAATGAAGAAATCAGTCTTTTCTCCTCCTGATTTACTTACTTATTATATGGGTGGTGATGGGGCAATGGATAAGACACATGCCTTTGGTGTGAGAGACTCGGGTTCAATTCCCCATTGTGACATCTACCAATGTGTCCCTGAGCAAGACACTAGTTGCTCCAGAGGCGTGCGACCTCTGACATGTATAGCAATTGTAAGTCGCTTTGGATAAAAGCATCAGCTAAATGAGTAAATGTAACCGAGAAAGGAAGAGGCCAAGGTTTTTTTGCCTCTCCTATAGAGATCCTTATCAGCCAGAATAAATTAACTGTGTGGGGGGTCTTTGAGGTTTTGTTTATTTAGCATCTTACCAAAAAGCAATGCCCATATCTAACTAAAGGAATAAATGTAATGTAAATGAATTAACGTTACTGCCAGTAAACAGTGGAGTGACTGGTTTGTCTCAAGAAATCCAGATTTTAAGATTTGTGGCAAACTAAGCTAAACAGTTAGACTACAACAAGACAGCCTTCGTTTTTAGCTTGTTTGTAAAAATTCACAATTGACCCTTTGCTAAGCCCCTCCCCCCTTAGTTACTGTTGCTAAGTCCGACAAACTGTCGGTGCTGCCACTGTCTATTACTGTACTCCCCAGAGAAATATTGTCAAATTTGTTGGAAAAACATTCTCACAAGGAAACACACTTTTGCAGTTGCATTATACATTTGAAGGTTGTATTCAGGCTGTCAAACTGACTCAAATTGACTCAAACGGACGTGAAAAAAATGAAAGATAGAAGCTAAAGCCTACCGATCACACAGTACAAATGAACCACCGCATCCCCCGACGATTGAGACAAAAGACAACGATACGAACGATCAACACTGTTCCTGTAAATCTCGGAAGGACTCTATTCATTATTACAGTCAGCAGGGCTTTATTACGTTACATTCTGCAGGAAGTTAGCTAGCGTTAGCGAACTAACATTACATTAGAAACAACCCACCCAAGTGTTTTACTTGTCCCAAGCAGGGAAATCCTTTTTGTTGAGCCCTGTATTTCACTTACCTCAGCTGTACCATCCAGGTTAAATTTGGCTTCCTGGATCTTGAGGCCCCTCTGCAGGTCACTGACAAAGCATGTTCTGACTGCAGGAAACAAAACCAAACCAATGAGCATTAACCACCAAAACTAAAAGGATGAAAGTTTTAACCAATGTCCTCAATGACTGTTGACAATGTTAATGAATAAAAAATGTTGTCCTCAATGAAAGCTTTAATTAGCGGATTTAGTGAGTAAATTACATATCTGCATCATTCTAAAGTAACTTATTTAAATCATAAAATGGGAAAATATATCAATTAAACCATAATCCCGTCCAATTTAAGGGCTTTTCTTGCAGTCATAAATTGAATAACACTAAACATAAAGCTAACATATCTATGGGGTCAGAAATGTTAGTAGCATTTTGACAGGTCAGTTTTGCTGGGGTAATATTTCAGTGAAGGAATAGTAAAGAGAAAACAGCGACAGACTCAATGGAAGTTTTGTTGTTGTTTGTTTGTTGTTCTTTTGGGAATGCTGCCTTTGAAAGGATTAACTAAAAGCGTGATCCATTACAAAGCCAAGCAACAGATAAGAAAGTACACCATCTCGGTCAAACCTACCCTTGATATCCTCCACAGTCTCCTCTGAGATGGTACCTGCAGAAAAGATGAAGAGATATAAATGAAGTGGAACTTCATTTTCTTTGGTTCACTTGTGCATAAATCGTCCATTTCTCTCATTTCACTTCCAAGTTAGATTTATGACGAGACTGAATCAGCGTTTGGGGAACAGGTGAGCTGACACTGCCACAACAGAACAAGCATCAAATACGACCGCTTGATGTAATACAAACAGACTGCAGATTTTGGGCAGTCATTTTTTCCCCCTGAGTCATGAACAGTGTAAAAGGCTGATTACAGAGAGCTCAGTCCTTCTGCGCTCACTGCAGAAATGCAGTCTGTTCAACAGTCCTGTCTGTCTTAATTATTGATGCATATATGTGTAGCTTCTCTCACTCTGCTGTTGCAGCTGCAGATCTCACAGCTCAACGCAATGATTCAGTTTGCTTTCCCCCAAAAGCATGAAGAAAAAACTCTAATATAGACCGCATGCATATGTATAATTCACATATTGAGAAAGGTATTCACTGAAACAAGTTCTTATGAATAGTATATTACATGTAATGGGTCAAAGCCATTATATTTTTCTGCTCTCTGCATGGTAAAACAAATCAGCAGTCCATATTGTAATAACCATCCATTGAAAAAACAAAGACACACACAGTGTACTGTATTTTTCTGTAATTACCAATGACAGCTGGTACACTCTGCCCAGTGGTGGTGTCTGTGTCAACAGTGCACTGTTCCACAAGAAGTCCTTCTAATTCTCTACAGTAAATACAGACACATGAAGTTATGGGAGGAAACCAGCACATCTGAAATAAAAACTTTCCATTTTACAGTCACATGGTTTCCAGTCCTTTTTACAGCCAAGTTTGCACAAAATAGTACACTGTCACACACCCCTCCGTAAATCAGTTAGAGCTACTTACTTATGGATGGCTTTCCCTCCCAAAGGCAAAGCCTCCCATGCTGGCAGAATAGGAGTGCACTCATAAACCTGACTTCACAGTTAAGGTGGTAACATATACCCCAAACTTATTTTTGCATTTGCACATTCAGAAACATCACAGGACGTCACAAGAAAACGTCAGTAATCCATCAACAGCAAGACAGATATTTGTGCACAGCAGTCACAGTTTTCCTGTGATGAAGGCAAGTTTCAACATGACACAATGGTCCAAGAGATGTTTAGCCCAGCTTAGCACAAAGACCGGTGATGTGGGGCAAACAGCCAACCTAGCTCTAAAAGAACGCCATCCAACAGCTACACATCATATCATCTACAAATGCAGGGGGAAAAATGGTTTAATAAGCAGTTGGTTATTACATTGGAGCTGCTGGGTGACCTAACTTTCAGAATGTGTGTCTTTGCACACTTCCATAACTTTGAACAAAACCCAGCTGACTCTTTGGTGTATTGATGATAGCGTGCTGCCTAACAAGATGCTATGATGTGATTAATACAATCTGGAGCAGATGGGAGGATTTTTCCTCCTTCAGCACGGGCTGGCACTTTCCTATATCTCTGAGCTTTTATCCCTCTAGAACCAGGATGCAGATTGAGATCCTCTGGTAGGGCGTTGCTAGCTTTTCCACGGTCTAGGCTAACAACTAAAGGGGACAGGGCTTCAAGATCAGGCTCGCAGAGTCTGTTCCTTGTTTCATCTCACTTCTTAACACTCATTTATAGAAAACATCTCTTGGTTGACCAGATGAGAATAGGTGAAATTCAGTACAGGAGTTGGGGGTGGGGGTGGCCTCCAGTACATTATATTCAGTGTCAACGAACAGTAAAATCATAACACGTGAAACTCAAAACTTAACGCTAAAATGAAATTTTGTTAACAAAATCAACTGTCTGTCATTAGGAAAAAAACACAATGACTGTGTTGTATGTAAATTTAAGATCTGTTACATACAATTTAGCTCATTTATTATATCAGTGCATTGCCTGTCAGATCTCCCAGATCTTTGTGGCTGCCTGCAGCTACACTTCCCCTATCCTCACTACTGTAAGTTCCACTATCTATACTAGAAAACAAAAAGAGGAAAGAGCATGCACACGAGTTGCTTTGTGGCTGTAACAACTCTGCTGATGTTCACGATACCCTGCAGTCCCTCTGTAGCCACTGGACAGCCGGAACACCAAAAGAATGTTTCACAATGATCATGCAGGGAAGGGGGAGAGCAGTCACCCTACCCGGATACAAACCTGGGTCTACAGGGTACCAAACATGCAACTTGACTGCAATGACAAAGAGCCAGGCTCGTTGGCATGGCAGAGCACTAACTAATTCGTAATGATGGTACTCCGTCCCACTGCCCTCCCCTTTGGGAGGCGTCTTACACACAGCTCCAGACTGTACTCCCATCCCAGGGTGCCCCCCACCCACTAGCGCTTCACCCATCTCTGGGGTCCCTCCCAAACAGTATATGAGGTCCCTCATATAGTTCACTGGGCGCGCCCCGATGACCTACAGGGTACCAAACATGCAACTTGACCGCAATGCAAAAGAGCCATGCTCGTAGGTATGGCAGTCAGAGCGCATACTCAACTGCTGTATTAAATGTTTTATCAGACTCAAAACACAGGTTTAGTCTAATTTTCTAGACAAGCAAGACAGGAGTCGGGACAACTGCTCGTAACTGTCCCAAATTGTTCGGGACGTCTGGTCACCCTAATTATCTGTATATTGACTTGTTTATGTTTTATATATTCTTTGTAGTAAACCACTATGTGTGATACCAATTTCTGTTTGACTTCTCTATGTTTTACACTGATTGCTGTTATTTAATTAATCAATAAAGCTATTATTATCATTATTATCAGTCATTATCAGTGCCAGGCTAGGCTAAACATGTCTTGGACCATTCTCTCCACTTAACTAAGATTAAAGTGATATCAATCTTGCCACCTAATTCCCTGTAAGAAAGCAAACAAATCCGTGTCTTAAACAACTGGGCATATGTCCTTTAAGGGTCGAGGCCTACAGGATGACAGGAAAAGGATACAGGTAGCACCAGCGTCTCTGTGTAGCCACAGTCCATCACCAGAGCAGAGTTGATGCCCAAAGTCATGATGGCCATGAGGTGACTTGGGGCAAACAGCACAGATGGCACCTGGAATACACCAAAGAATAATCCCTAACACACTGTATCTTACACTTACTATTAAGGCTGTCAGTAAAGCGTGTTACTGCAGGACTTTATTTACTTTTGTCAAACTTAATAAGTCCCATACTTTTCATGAATAAGTATTTTTAATAGAATTATTTTTTTTATTATTTTTAAGTAAATTTCTCACATCAGTGACATGCATCCTCCCCATTAAAACTTTTTCCAAACATGTCCAGCAGCGTGTATAAAACCCTGATGTGTTTTGTTTTCACACCTCAAACTGTTTGAAGAAAACTTTGGTGAGCGTCTCCCTGAAGTGAGACGGGCAGAGGATGGACTCGATGATGACCACTCTTCTGTCGCGAGGGTTCACCAGCAGGTGCCTGATTAAGACAAAGAGGAAGACAAACTTTTAATGTTATGTGGCTGGACCGCTCCATTTTATAGCTGCTGCACACCTTAGTAACCTTAGTAACTTTTTTAAAGTTACAATGAATAACTGATGTAGCAGAGTCTCACCTGAAGTACAGCAAATGGATAAATTCTTTGAGGATGACATAAAGCTCTTCTGTGTTGATGTTGTACTGAACCACGTTGATGGCCTGAAAGTGAGACATGCCACATTAACATAATATTTTTTGCAATTTCCAAACAGCTTTCCAACTGATCACTCAGAGCAAAGCGGCGTCTCACCTGTTGCTGTCCCGGTTTCCGGATCTCGCTCGGAATTATGAACCTGGGCCCCGTTTCCCCTGCAAAGCCGCATCTGCAAGAAAAGGAAACAGTCAGCTGAGCCACTAGGAGGCGGCACAGACAAGATTAAGATTTATATTTCTGATTATTCAATAATATTCCTACAAGCCACAATAATGCAAGGAGTAAGCCTTTTTTCAGGCTCCTACACATATTATATAAGCAATACTAGTGAACTGTGCAAAAACAAAACAAATGTAAACATGATGCATACATGGCAATCAAACTTAAGTGAGAAATTATTTGTATTTCAGGAACAAGGACTTGGCTCACAGGGCCACATAATTATTTTATTAAATGGCAACATCGAACTTACAATAGTAAGTTGTACCTAAATAAAATAACAGAGCAGCTCTGTGTGAACTGCTGTGGGACAGTAATTGTAGACATCATTATTAAATGAGAACAAGCCTCTTGATCTTCATGTGACTTGCCGCAGGCCAGTTTCTTGTCTTCGCTATATAAAAACTTTGAATAAAATTACACAAAGACAACATGTTTTTTGTAACATTGAAGGCATAGACACTGTCAGCTCCAGATATTAAGAATTTCATTGTAGCATTTTTGGTAAATCTCCAGTTGTGCTAACTTAAAACTAAACTAAAATGGGGAGATATGTGAGGTATAATGGCAGGTGAAGTGACAGCTTTCAGATTAACAGGTGCTTAAATAAAACTATTTAGGTCCCTCAAACAGCAATCAACATGAGGGGAAATGTTCAGCTCACAACGGACAAATGATGAAAAATGAATCATATGAGAAAACCAAATTTAGATTTGTTGCTCAGTGTTGGCCTTTTCCAATTACATCTAATGCAATTACATTTTCACCAGTACAACAAAAAATATGTCAATACTTTTGTTTCTAGCTAGACATTTCTGGTAAAGTTTAGCTTTGGCTTTAACGTTAGCTAAATTAAGATTTACCCAAAAAGCTTTTATTGGTAGTATAGCTGGGTATTACTGACGTTAAGTGCAAATGTTTTCCTTTACTTTATTGGATTTGATCTTCGCTCTAATTTAGCACTGGCTAACAGCTGTCAGTTGGAATAAATCGTGCAGACTTGGTCTAGTTAGCATTGAGTGTGTGGCTTACTAGCTAACACCGCTACAGCATTTACTACCAGTAACGTTACAAACAATTACGTTAAGTATCGTGAGTTTGTGAGAAACTCCTGTATTTGACCAGATTATATTAGTACCAAGCGGTTAGTTAAGAAAACAAATATTTACGCTAGCAAATGCTAACCGAAAGGCTCTGCTAACGAGGCGACATACTCACTTTGTGTATGCTGCTCCCAAGTCAATGACGATCGCAGTCTTCTCTCCTCCGCTTCCCAGCCCATCAAATAAGGGCATTTTATTAATTTGTTGGCCTTTCGGCGGAAATAATGTCAATACTTGTGTAATACTAAATTTTCATCGTAGCAAAAGGACAGAGAAATCTGTTGTCTTCCTGTTGGGTTGGGTCTTCCGAAACGCGATGACGTCACGTGGGACTGCCTGATCACAATCTGCTCAAGATTATTGGAATAATGGAAACTTTCTGATCAACCGGTGCATTCAAATGGATCAATCAAATGCTTTTCAAATGCAAAAAGTAAAACGTGAACTTATTCTACAAATTACATTTTCAAACTAGCTATAACAAAAAGGACATATATACAACCAGATGCTGCACTACAAAGATTCTCTCTGCAGCAAAATCCAAATACTACACTCATTTGATATCATCTTACGAAGGGAACACAAGGGCCCTGTTTTCCCACAGTTAATACAATTTCACGACCCCGAATAATCTTCCACCCCATCTGTATTCAATTTCTCAATGTGATAATTTTATGCCAGCTCTTATAACTAGCATCATCCACTCCTCTCTTATTTCTGCTCATGTCCCCTCCTCTCTCAAAACTGCAGCTATTACCCCTGTACTAAAGAAACCTGGTGCAAATCCCAACGACCTAAATAATTTCAGACCACTCTCCAACCTGCCACTTATCTCAAAAATCTTTTTAAATAAACTGTTGCTGCGCAGGTTCATAATCATCTCATCAATCTGGTTTTCGGCCTCTCCACGGCTCAGAAACAGCCCTAATCAAGATCACCAATGACCTACTAATGGCTGCTGATTCTGGTCTTCTTACCATACTCATCCTTCTCAATTTAACTGCTGCCTTTGATACCATCTCTCACAACATCCTCCTGGACCGTCTAGCCTCAGGTGTGATGTGAACTAGTTCAGGGATGTATTGATGATACCAATACATCCCTGAAGTAGTTCACATCATACCTGTTTGGCCGCACTCAGTTTGTAAAACTTAAAAATGTTAAATCACAACCCTCCTCAGTCACCAATGGTGTTCCCCAGGGATCAGTCCTGAGGCCCCTCCTTTTTAAAATTTATTTACTTCCCCTTG
This sequence comes from Micropterus salmoides, assembly GCF_014851395.1. NCBI lineage: Eukaryota > Metazoa > Chordata > Actinopteri > Centrarchiformes > Centrarchidae > Micropterus > Micropterus salmoides. The sequence goes on from NW_024040928.1 coordinate 10,220,733, forward strand.
GTTTTATTCTCAGGAAATATAATATCCAATTTCACTGCTATGCAGATGACACCCAGCTCTACTTGTCCACCAAACCTACATCTATGCTCCCTCTGTCTTCTCTAACTGACTGCTTAGATGAAGTTAAAACTTGGTTCACTCAAAACTTATTCAAACTTAACAGTGATAAAACTGAAATTCTCCTTGTTGGCTCCATATCCATCCTAGCAAAATGTCAAAATTTCGCTCACCTCATTGACATTTCCACTGTCCCATCCTCCCCCCACGTCAAGAGTCTTGGTGTCATCCTCAACAGCACACTTTCTTTTGAAAAACACATAATAATCTTACCCGGTCTGCTTATTTCCACTTATGCACCATCAATCACCTTCGTCCTTCACTTACACATCATAACACTACTCTCATCCACGCTCTTGTGACTTCTCGTATTGATTACTGTAACTCCCTTCTCTCTGGTCTTACAAGTTCAATCTTAAACTCCAGCTGGTCCTAAACTGTGCTGCCTGTACTATCACCAGAGCCCCAGTCTCTGAACACATTACTCCACTTCTAAAACTACTGCACTGGCTTCCTGTTAAATACCGTATTGATTTTAAAGTTCTTCTTCTCCCCTTCAAAGCACTCCATAATCTTGCTCCTCCATATCTCTCTGAACTCCTTCAGTCCAATACCCCATCCCGAACTCGCTGATCCTCATTTTCCTTACTACTGTCCATTCCTTCAGCCCGCATGTCCACAATGGGGTTTAGAGCCTTCAGCTATTGTGCACCTCACCTTTGGAACGCCCTCCCTCTATTCATCCGTAGGAAAGAGTCCCTGTCCTCCTTTAAAACTTTGCTCAAAACCCACTTATTTCGAAAGGCCTACCCCACATAATTCCACCATCCAACGGCTTCATGATGAACTACTTTTTAAAATTGTTTTTCTCTATTCTATTTTATCTTAATCTTTAAATTGTGTCATGTTTTGATTTTCTTTATTGTATTGCCTCCTTGAAATGTATTTTCAGCTGGGGCGTCCCTCTCTAACTTCAAGAAGCTCTTGAAAACTCATCTCTTCCGAGAACACTTCCTCTTATAACACCTCAAACTACTAACCTCTAACATGCACTTCCTGTGCTCTTCTTCTTCTATCCCCTACAATGATCTTGTATTGATTGCACTTTTTGTTTTGATTGCACTTTTTGTTAATTCTTACTTCCTTCCCTAGGTATCTACCCCATTGATGTGATAAGTACTGTGAGCTCTTACTAGTATTTATTGCTGCTAGTATGTATTGTCAGTTGTAGACCTGTAGTTGATGCTCTGTTGATGCTTGTATGTTGTTCCTCAAATGTAAGTCACTTTGGATAAAAGCGTCTGCCAAATGAGTAAATGTAAATGTAAATGTATTTTAAGTGTTTTAATCTGTAAGGTGTCCTTGAGCACTATGAAAGGCACCCACAAATAAAATGTATTGTTATTATTATTTTTTTCAGCTTACATAAGTTCCTTATTTTCTTATATTGCAGATATTATTGCTGTGCTGTTTTGTGTAGTGTAGCCTACTGTAAATATTATCCTCTTTAAAACATTGAAGGTCCCTGTAGACTAGGGGACACCGGGAACAGTTGTGGCAGTGACAAGCTGTAAAAACTTTAGCTCCATTTCATGAAAACGAGACAGGATTTTAAAAAAAGTTGCTTCAAAAGTCATAAGAGGGTGGCATGTTGCCTGTTTATTTTTAAAATAACTATTGTCCCTCTGTCTTTCTAACTGTTGATATCCATATTGATGAACGCTGATGTGTAACCTCACTGGACCACCACAGGGGGTCACTGGTCACTTTTTCTATATTCCCCAACTAAGTCTTCTCCCGTTTTGCTGGGCTGTCTGTGGAAGGTTCTCACATTAAGGTGCATATGTCAGTCCCTATGGGAGTCATATGTCTGTGATGTAAATACAAGCAAACTAATATAGGCCTACTATTTGTCATTCATGTACCAGATCGCATTACAATACATTAACTGTTATTAAGTGTCTCTCAATTCCTGCTTAGATAGCCCAACTTATCGTTAACAGGGAACAATTTGTGTCCCTTAATTTGTAGTGTCTTGTGTCAGATTTGGGAAGTAACGTATCAGACAGTGCAGTTGTGCAGACCTGCTGGGTAATTGCACGTTGTCACTTGTGATTGTGAAAATGCACAAACGTTGCTAAGCGATCATGCATGCACCTGCATGTGAGCTGTGCTATTTTAGAAGAACTGTGTTAAATGAATGCGCCAGGGCAGTCATGCAGAAACGAATCCGTAAAACAATTCTTTAATTTTATAAATAGCACGATAGCCTATTTGCAGCAAAAAAAGCTGGGAGTGTATAACTTAATCATTGTAAGAGCATGTGCATATAACCACCGATACCTTCTGTGTTCAATCATTGTTTTCTAATACAGCCCCATTGTGGACTCCTTTAGAGCGCGTGAGCAGCAGGTGACCTTTAAATTGAGGTTAAGGAGCTGTCCGTTCAGCACCAGCAGGAGCGTGATATGACTCTTTCAGAAAGATATATATTTTTTAATTAAATAAAAGTAGACAACGGAAATGGAAGAGCAATAGGCAACAGCACGTTAGTTATGATAAATGAGGCGTCAAAGCCGTCAGTTGGAATAAATCGTGCAGAATTGAAGCATTTGGGAGGAAGCACTTGTGAAGCAGGCGGACATACGTAGAGAAGACGGATACTTTCGTTCAGTGACGCTGAGCTGCACAACAACAAGCCTCTCCTTCAGCTTGCTTTCCACAGTAGACTATTCTGAATTTATATCCGTACACCTGCATTTTTTGTTTTGCAAGAGAAAGCTCTGCGTCCTCCAGGCACAGCGATCCGTCATGAGCTCTAGAAGGTAAAAACACTTTCTTTTTTTAGCCTTATGCGACTTTAATTGTTACCTGACGTGCATTGTGCCCTTAATTCCACAATATGATGATGCGACTGAATTTGGGGGAATGCACTGTTGTCTCTGTGTGGGGGCTGCTCCTGTGGCATTCTGTGCAGTCAGGTTGGAGAAATGTGATTCAGCACCGCAGTGTGAATTTGTTCACAGCCCAAATGCTCGAGCGATCATGTTGATCAGGTGGTGGACCGCACGAGCACACTGGCTGAGAGCGTTCACTGTATTGATCACAGGGGAGGTGCGCAGGCAGAACATTGTTGGAGTGTGCATCACCAGGGGTGGATGATGATACCTCTCAGACGTTTGTCTGACTCTGGCAACATGACAGGGTGTCACCCCGTTACCACCAGACGTGTCGTTTCTCTTCCCTTTCTACATCATTATCATCTATCATATCATATGAAGCAACACATGCGAAGTACACCATTGTTTGCTTTGTTTTCAGTGCAATTTAGCGTTTGATAATGTGCAAATAGGCTGTTTGCAGGGCAATCGCACTCTTTTTTTTTTTTTTAAAGGGAGATGCAGGTCTGTGTGATGTAGAAATGTAACATTCATGGAGCCATCTCGTAGAGGATCCTGGAGGATAGAAAACCTGGTGCTATTTATAAGTGAAGTGCATGAGGGTGCTAAGGATTGCTGTGTCAGATTCCCTCTCTCTTTCTCACACTCCCTCTGTCTGTCTGTCTGTCTGTCTGTGTGTGTCTGTGTGTGTGTGTCTGTTTATACAAAACAGAAATTAGAAAGAGTCTGAGATGAAAAGGAATTTCATCCGAATTTATTCAAAACAGGCAGCTGCAGCATCAAAGCAACGGCAGGCACAAATGCACAGTTAAGCCTGTTCTCTGTGGTTATCGGCTATATGAAGTTCTCAAATGGTAACACTTTTAAATCTGACCCTCCACATGTCTGCTGGGTGACAAAGTGTAAAAGTTGCTGGCAGGTACTGTTCACACTTCACTTAAGCCTATTAGCATTTGTCATTTGTCCCCACTCTCAGCAGGCACTGAGACGAGACAGAGATGCTGATGTTTGGGACACTCCATCGCCTCCTCCTAGCTGGGACATGTCTCTGTGTCTATGTAACACCTGTCCGCCTCCCAAGCTTCACCCCCGCTCAGGACAGCGGCTGTGGCGGGCAGTGTGCAGGCTCAGTAACAACTGATGGGCCACCATCACACACCACATATGTAGATTCCAAACCCTCAGATCCAGAACATGTGACTGGCCTGATATTGAATGTAGGCGCAGGAGGAGGGCCTGGCCCACATGGACGACCCGAGGCGATAACTCCAGTGACGCAGACAGAAAACGGGGACAGCCTTGATGGAAGATTTGGGCCGAGTGAGGCGGGTGGAGAGGCACGGAGCCACAAGAGCGAGGCAAAGAAGGCTTGGAGCACATCTGAGATGGGAGACGCTGAAAGACCGTCGGTAGCAGCTTCAGCACTGCCTGTTGATCTAGAGGGTAGAAAGGAGGACTTACCTGTCACCAAAAAACATTTAAGTCCTACGGGTGGGAGAAAGCAGCTGGATGTAGCCGTGAGCACCACAAGGTTGACTCCAGATGCATTTTCAGCCTCCTCCACAGCACCACCACAGCTGAGCACCACAGCCAGGGAGAGCAAAGACAAAGGTGGGGAGGAGCAAATAAAGCTACCTGGTTATGGCGATTCACTCCAGGATAAACAACCAGAAGCAGGCTTGCCATCCTCTACAGGACCTCCAAATCCCAGAGCACTGATCCAGAAACTGACCTCCCACCGTTCCATCCCTCACTCGGTTTTTGTCTCCCCTCGGACCTCCACACTTTTGTCAATTTGGGGCCACGATGGAGCTACATTATCCTCCCTCCCAGATCCCCTGTTGCCTGAAATTGGACCAAACTTGATGCCCAGAGAGGATGGGCCAGAAAGCCTGTGGACTGAGGCAGAGAGGCCTGGTGGAGGTAAGTTAGAAAAATTAACACACAATTAATGTTCATGTCAATTGGACACGCACAGATTTTTATTGGGGTAAAACTTTCTGTAATCCGTTATTAGCCATTCATTCAACATATCCAAACTTAAGACACACAAAATCCCTCCAAAGTGGTGTAAGTTAATGCTCTGCAGTCATTGTTACCCTATAAGACTTCCCTCCACAGCAATCCATATTTTCTGGCTCATTGCAGTTTGCAGGGGTTCAGGAGGCTTCATTAAAAAGTGACTGGGAAAAGAAAGCGACAAGTCTTGTGGCAGAGATTGGCTTTGATGATTGGCAAAGAAGGCGGCCGCTTTTCCACGCTCCACTTTGAACCCCAGCTGGGACCCGTGGCAGTCTAATTACTTTCTATTCCTGACTCAAGCCTTAAAAAAAAAAAAAGAAAAAAAAAAAAAGAGAGAGCACACACACAACTGCCAGGAAAGGGCTGGTGGCAGGGTGTGTTATACAAGTCCTTGGAGGATTCAACCCCTATTTCTCTACATCTATACACCACCCCCCACCCCTGCCCCACACACCCAAACCTCTCCTCTTTCTTTCCCACCCTTCACACTCCAGACTATTGTAAAGAAGTAGGCAGGTTATTATTCAGCAAGCAGGAGAGGGAAATGGATTAAAGGAGTCTGTCTAAGCCAATATGTGTTCCTGCCGTCCATTTGGGGGTTGTCTGTTTGATGAAGCTTCCTCCCAACAGAAAGGAAGCTGACAAAAAAACTAAATTCCCAATACAGCATTATGTAAAAGGATTGCAGTCTTATAAGCATTTTCCAGCCGACTTTAGAAATGCTTTGGACTAAAGGAAATGCCTGAGATGTGCAGTAACAGTCTTTTCCCCCTGTGACAGCCCTCTCTGTTGTAGCCTCTTATCTAGAAAGAACCATTTTTCAAACAATCCTGCTTTCATTTTGTCTTAGCCGCACTGTGAACTGAGCGAGTGCAAGGGCTGCCAATGAGAAAAATGCATGTCCAAAGAGGTACCTGTTTCAAAAAGCCGCATTCTGTCAAATTGCATTCAGCGATGCTGAACACAGTCGCAGTTTTGTGAAAGAAAACATATACATTTTTAATCTTAGCTGTCAGCAGAGTCGTGTGTTAGAAAACTGCAAGACCTTCAACTTGTCCTCATTTGTTTGCCCTAGTTTACTCACTGAATTGAACCTAGCAATCACAAGAACAACATCTTCAGATTGCAGCATTTCACTGGTATTTTACCAGAAGGTCCAAACTGTTCTGCCCTTTGGAAATGGTATACCATGCCACATGTCCTGACCCTCATTCTGTCTCCGTGCTTGTGTTGACACAATTACAGTGGACACTGTGGTCCCGCCATCTCAGGATGAAGCCACTGAGGGCACCATGTCATCGAAGGCTCTCCCTCTCATCTTTGAGCCGTTTGAAGAAGATGTCACACCAGCAGATGCGGCAGCGGTCACGCTGGTGCCCGGCAGTGATCAGCCTCCTGCTGCCATGGCGACCGGAGGAATGCCTGTGTTAGAGGTGGGCCTGGACCAGCTGGTCACCGTGGAGACAGACAGCGATGGCCCCTCGCAGGCCCCACCCCTGCTGATGCCAGACTGGACGTCACCTTGGCAGACGTCTGGCGCTGAGCTCCTTGAGCCAATCAGCTCCTCCGGTCCGTCTGTTTCACAGCGGCCAGCCGGAACAGAGCCAGAGGATCATTCTGAGAGAGGTGAGAGAGGTGACGTGGCAGCACCACAACGAATGAATGACTCTCAATGTCAACATAATGCTCTATGGAACAATGGCTTGATATGGCATAATGCTGTTTTTGCATGACTTTTTGCATATGTACTTTTCCAGAGCATACTAAAGTACTGGCGATAATTCGCAAGTGTATCGTCAACATAATGGTTTTACTGTATGAGAATGTTCATTTGTGGAAGTATAGTGCCACAGAACATCATAATGGTGCAAGCACTACTTTTTTTGTTTTAGTTTGATGACAGCATTTCCCCCTCTATGCAGCCTCTGGTTGGAATCCATGTCACTTCAGCATTAATGTGAACTTGTAGAAACTTGCTTTAGAATTCATCATTTTGAACTCTCATGAATGTAATTGGTTTGTAGTGGAAAATCATATCACACTTAAGAGTCAGCTGTTCAACAGCAACGTCCTGGATGTGAGAAGCCACCGCATTGTCCATCATGCATTGTATAATGGTCATGCCTGCTTAATGTATGATTGAATTTCCACCATAACTTGCAAATACAGTGCTGTGCTGTGTGATTTGTGACATGTAGGCGGCGGGAGGATGCCAACCCTTGACGGGAACTTGCCCACCACCGGCCCCTCCTCGTCATTCCTGCATGCTATGACAACGGTAACCATGGCAACCCATCAGCCAGTGCACAAATCCAGATCAGGGTTAGAGGAGATGGAGTCTGAGGGTAAGATGAGTTTTATTGCCAAACAAAAAACAAGTCTATTTTAATTCAAATTGTTTCAATGTTCATTTTCAATCACATATGTGACCCTTTCTCTCTTGGCTGCTGGGTTGGTGAATTTGTTTTGTTCCCCACAGAGGAGCCAGATGAAGATGAGGATGATGACACCTCTGAGGAATCAGTGGAGGACGAGAGCGAAGAGGACCGAACAGAAAAACCTAAAACAGCCTCAACACAGCCTCCGTACAGCCTCATCCCTCCACCTCCTGTCTGGGTTCAACGGAACCAGGGGCTGAGTATGAGAACATGTTTCTTTTTTAAATCAGCTTTGGAACATGATAGCATGTTGTCAACCTTCATACAATGACTACTTGCCTTCTTGGAAATAAACAGACAGGAATATACTACTACATGAATAAGAGACAAAAAGAGTCTTCAAGTATGTTTCCTTGCTAAACCTATGACTATTTTCTTCCAGTGCGGAGCTGGGTGGAGCTAATCAGAGAAAAGGTAAGAGACTGCCCCCTGCTGTCCTTAAAACTCTTTACTTGCTTTTTGTTGTGGCTAAGTGGTGTTAAGGATTAAGCTGCCAATTCTATATTTTTATTACTCATACTTTATTACTAATCCCATGAAAACACCAAAACCAAGAATTAAATAATCCTAAAATGTAACTTATTCCTCTGTGGCATAGAGCTCCATTGTTGTCCAAAAACTATTGAAAACACACTGATGATCAATCAATGTTCCCTGGTTATCATGGACACTGCAGTTTGTTTTGACTCAAATACACATACGCCGTCCTGCTGCCACACATTTTCACTAGAGCCACAGATGTGCAGTAATACAAAGCCAAAAGTAGACCATAACAAATGAGTGTAACCTGTTATGTTCCGTAGTTACAAATGAGCTTGGTGCTGAGAGCCACAGACAGTAATAACAGTGGGTGGTGGTTAATCCAGGCAAATTAACCACCACTATTTTTGATAATTTGGGGTATAAAAAAGTAGAGTTGATTTACCTGGATTAGACATGGTAATGAGTGTGAGTTGTTTTTACCTCTGTCTCCACCCTTGGCAGGCGGGTTATGTGTCTGGGATGTTGGCCCCTGTGGGCATTGGTATCACTGGGGCCCTGCTAATCGTCGGCGCCCTCTACAGCATCAGGATGATTCACCGCAAAAGGAGGAACAGCTTTAAACACCAGAGGAGGAAGGTCAGACAGCCAGAGGTCAATACCCCACTTGTATTCATCACTTTTTTTCTCGTTTCACTTGTTGTTGAGCATCGATCTTGTGTTGAGTATTAGTAAGTTAAATTTTCCTCCCCAGCAACCTCGAGAGCCCGGGACCAGCCGTCAGGACCAGGCCATGCTGCTGGCCGACAGCTCTGAGGATGAGTTCTGATGAGACCCCTTTGGTCTCGTTTTGTCGGTGACCAACAGCTGATGCTCCTGTGAAGGAAGCTCAGCGAACACCCCCATCGCTATGACTTCCGCATCTCCAATCATCCTGGGCTGTTTGGGATGACTCTTCTGGTCCACAGTGTGAGTAGGCTATAGGGCACAATTTGCACAGGCTGCGCAACGGTCAGCTTCGTATCCCCCTTTCTAAGAATACCAATGTTGTCAGGTGATGCTGACTCTAATGGCTGCTCGTAAAAACAAAATGCATTAGCAGGGTCTTGGCAGGATTACAGTGTAGCTGGTAAATTGAGGTTTTGGCTTTGAGAGGTGAGGTTGAAATTATGGACCAGCGGACTTTCTGTCAAGTAATAACAAAGGGCTGTAGAAGAGTTAACATTACATAAACAATGTAAATATATGTACTGTATATGTAGCTGACTTGGGGTCAGTCGTGTTATGTTAGTGTAAATAAAATTGTATTTCTTGCTACACATCTAGGATATTTAAAGGAATTGTACAACATTGTGGGAAATACGCCCATTTGCTTTCTTGCCGAAGATTGACACCACTCTCATATGTGGCTGTGAGCTGGAGCGAGCAGCTGGTTAGCTTAGCTTAGCATAGCATAAAGACTCGGGGATACCGGCTAGCCTGGCCCAGTGCAAAGGTACAAAAACCTGCCTATCAGCCGCTCTGAAAGCTCACCAATAAACACATGTCTTCAGATCAGTACAAAAAAGAATGTGTAAAAATGACAATTCATTGTTTTACCGGGGTCATGTGATGAACTGTCTGGGAGCAGTGACTTCCTGGTTACCTAACGACTGCTTGACAAGATGTAACATGAAGATTTGTGAGCTTTATTGGTGCTGGTAGGCTAGAGTCTTTATGCTAAGCTAACTGTCTCTCTTAAAAAAAAAAAAAAAAAGTTTCATATTTATCAGACTGAGTGGTAGAAATCTTCTCAGTGTTCTGCAAAAAAAGGGAATAAGCCTGAATGCTTAACTATTTCTTAAAGACTTCCACATATTTTAGAAACCTTCACATACAATTCATTTGAATTAATGCTTCATTTAAATGTGAACTTTGTGTAAATGTAAATGTTTTATTCAAAGGCATTTGTTCATAAAAGGTACTGTGAGATGCACATACAAAATACCATCATCCTACAAACTTATGTAGCATAAAACAGATTTTGATGTACAATATAACTCTGATATGAATTCATTATCTTGCCACTTGCAAAATGTTTCATTTTGAAGCGCATGACTATGTCTAATTCTATTCATACAGAGACTTCTTTCTAAATAAATGAAGTGTTTCTGTTGGCTGGAAAAGCACAAACACTGAAGACACTGGGGGCAGAAGCACGGTTTTTTTTTTGGAAACCACTACATTTTGCACAATAGTGTTTTTGGTGTTAATCTGGTTCAGAGGAGGACAAATAAAGGAGACGTTTTGGCCAATTTCGGCCCAAGAACACCACATCGCTGAAGTGCAATGACTTACAGTCAGAAAAAGTCCTTAAAGTTTAAGAAAATAAGAGATCATTTTATAAAAACATCTTCTCTTGTTCAGACAGAAGATGCAAGATATTTGAACACTACTCATTTGAGCCATGTTTAACGCCAATGTTGATAACGCATGGTCTTGTCATTTAAAGAAAATATTTTTTCTGTAACTTCATGAGTCATGTGACATGCTTAATGTACAACAGCCTGTTCATATGCAATAATACTGTTTTAGTGTGATGTAAAATAGACACTTTTTTGTCTATAGGTAGATCTGAAACAGGATGTCATCAATAAACAACACTTTTAGATGTCTGATTGCGACTCTTTCTTATAATGCACCTTAAGTGTGAATTGTGTTTTCAATGAAAACCACTCCAGACAGCAGACAAGATAACCCAGTTTACAGCATTAAAAAAATCAAATAATTTATTTCTGTGTTCTTTTTCCACATTAAATAAAAGCTATCGGACATTTCCAGATCAAAATCAAGAAAGGGGACAGGGAAGAGGAACAGAGGGAAACAGAAATCTGACATGCAAAGACCTTTTGCTCTCCCCTTTGCACACTCTGTGGATGGCGGTGGAGGCGGTGCTGGACGCCCCGAAAAGACTGCAGGAAGCCTCTGTGGTTGATTGATTGGCTGTAGGGGCTACAGATTTCTGTGGCGCAGCACGACAGCCAAGACAAATGTTGTTTATCTGACCAACAAAATGGTTTCTGGGGGAATTTGTGATTGTAACACTCAAAATGTAGGGTGGCAGATGTTGCGTCAGGAGAGGACAGAGAAGCGGGGTTGTGATGGAGTAAGCTACCTGGATAGCACAGCGGACACCCAGGACGAGGGGGAAAAAATGCTTCTGACATCTGTGAACACTGAACTGGCATGTCAAGTCAACGTATTCCAAATGCATGGCCAGAGAGAGCTGGGTAAAACTATGCAATACCACAGTCCATGGCTATAAACTGATACTGATGACGAAGCCCTTCAGTCTGTGATCATGGTCTAAAGCAGAGCCCTTTGGCTCTTTGAGACAGGCTGTAATGCCCATATACCTAATGGAACTGCCAGAGTTTCACAGGAGTACAACAAAAAAGAGAACAAACCCTTGTCCTTCAAAATCTAAAACAACTCCACATACAAACAACTGAATGAACAAGATAGGTTCATTTTGTACGGTGTTACCTGTCTTTTCCTTTCATCCATCAGTAGTCGCTGTATAAAAGGCCGGGACAGTGAGGGAACACAGAAGTGGGGAAACAAGTGTCCAACACAGGGACAGAAGATTTAAATCTCCAAAATAAACCAGGAGTTTACACAGGGTGATGATTGAAACAGTGTCAGATGAGGAGTACATATATTTGTTAATATTCAGGGTCGAGAATGTTTTCGTATGCCTGGTATTAACTGCTCATAGTTACTGCTCGTTACGCCTCTGGATGGACTAAAATAGCACAGAAATTAAAAATAAAAATCACATCTGATAAATCAACATAAACTGCCCCCTTCCCAGATGATTCACAAAAAAACATGCTCTCAATAAATCCAATGAAGAGAACAACACTAGTATATAAATCTGAAAAAAAAAAAAAAAAAGAATAAAACAAAAATAGGTCATCTGATCCATTGCTCCAAATGCACAGACACAAACATACACACTCAGGCTGTTATGTGGGTGGCAACTCTCATCTGTAAACATCTACTCTCCCTTTCAGTCCTGGGCTCCTGGGATGAAACCTCCCAGCTGAACTGCTGACAGGGGAAATAAACCCAAAATATGAACAAGGTCCTGTCGTGTCACTCAGACTAGCTCGTCAAACACCAGACTACCACGAATGTTTGCTGGACACTCAAGATTTTATAGCATATTTTACTCTGGCTGTCAGTTGTGCCACACGGCAGTGTCTTGCAGTGCTTTCTATTCCAGGGTATTGTAGGCAGGATTAAAGCACACAATATGTCCAATTGCATAATTTGAGGCACCTCAAGGAAAATATTTAAAATTGCATTAACAACAAGTGATGTATCTTATCTTCCAATTTGACTTTGAAAAAAAAAAATTCAAAGCTGATCTAGGGTTTACTCTCCCTTCGCTACCAACCAACCTACCTGTCCCCCGCCCTTTCTATCGCACTGAGCACTAAATCGAATCCTGAAAAGCTTAAAAAACAAAAACAAAGGGTGCGCTTTGTTCCTTCCTGATGTCCTTATAAGGCTGGAGCAAAACACAGCATCTCAAAGACTGATTTTCCTGTCCTCCTGTTTAAGTAGAGAAATGAAAGTCTAACAGATCAACGCTGTTGTCAAAACAACAATACCCACACAGGCACATTCATACAAACTCATACACACTGCAGCAAGTTCCAAAGAAGTGCATCTGACCTTTGTTCATTTTACTTTGAAGAAAAAACAAAAACGGCTGAAGCATACTTTCACTGCCATAATTAGTGTGGATTGGAACGTCTGGGTGCATCTATGACATGTTCCAAGCTGGAGATCTTAGAATATTAGCGAGGTTGGTTGTGCATCCAGATGGGGCACCTGGGAAGTACATTGTGGACTCAGCCGCTTCTGCACAGCATGAGGTTATACAGGTGTATAGTAAGACAATCTAAATAAACTGAAAGCGAACAAAAGAATAAAATATAATCTGCTAAGAATACTTGTCTATTTTCCTTTTTTATCAAGGAGATAAGCACACACACACACACACACACACACACACACACACACACAGCATACTCAAAAAGGAATCCAGCATGTAACACTTCACCCTCCCGTCTGGTGCCAACCGCAGACCAGGACCAGGCCGTGGCTGCGTGAGACGCCGGCTAGCGGGGAGGTCACTGCAGTTGTGGCTGAGAGCGCTGATGGATTGAGTGGCACGTGCAACGAGGGGGAAACAGACGAATAATCTAAAAAGGAGTGAGGTGAGATGGCTAGGACACGTTTGACCACACCATCATTGGCAAGAAGTCTCTCTGAAAGACTACATCTTCTACTTTGTGGGAATTTTGCAGCTGGCAGTGCATTTGGGAAAAAAGTTCTGAAGACAAAGATGAAACTCCTCGCCCATACTGTCATGGTTTGATGATGAGAAATTTAGTGAAGGACACTGAAGCGAAAAGGTGGCAGACCCACCAGCTGGGCGAAGTTTGAGGTGCTACTGGATTGATTGTTTCGATCAACCACTCTGCACCAACACACTTACACCAAACACCACAGGAAGGGATTCATCGGGTTAGCCTCAGATTGGCTTAATCAACACACACACACACACACACACACACACACACACACACACACGTACGTCACACTTTTTCCCGCACTCACATTAAAATAAATGCATGCATATCTTTACAGGCTTCAGTCCCGGAGGCCGAGGCAGGTGATGGAAACAGCAGCAGGGAGCAGCTGCCCTGGACAGGATGGGAGACAAAAACACACAACAGTACGCACAATTCCAACCAAGCATGCTCTCACACAGTCACACAAACACGTTCACTTGCCACATACGCACAAAAACAGGCCAAGCACTCGTTTTCCAAAAAGACATGAGGCGGTACAAACACACAGTCATACTATAGCTTTTCTGTCAACCATCCGACTTACAAGGTTAAAAAAGAAACACAAAAATAAACTCCACAAATATTTTCTTGCCAGTCTGTTTTTCCCCCCGCCCTGCTTCCTTGTTTCGCATGTTTTCTTTAAGTCTGTTTTTTGAGTCCCGTGTTCTGCAGGAGGATTTGGTGTGGTGCCATGTTCTCTGGGGTCCGGACGCATGTTCTCACTTGAGCTGCCTCACCACTCACGTCGCGGTCAATGTGGCTTCCAAGCTTGAAGGTCAAAAGGTTACCTAGTCCTCCAGTCGAGGTCATCCCAGAGACCACCCTGACTCGCCCCCTCCTCAACACAGAAAGTATCAGGGGCCCCTTCATGAAAACATCACGTGGGATATCAGTTTGTTTCTGCCTACGCAACAGTTGTTCAGAGGTCAAGGACAAAAAGAGGGTGTGTTTGCATGTCTACGCATACCTTTGTGCATACTCTTTATGTTTGTACACAAGTGTGTGTGTGTGTGTGTGTGTGTGTGTGTGTGTGTGTGTGTGTGTGTGTGTGTGTGTGTGTGTGTGTGTATATTTGCGTGAAATGACCAGGGCAGAGCTGAGGCTGTCAAGCTGATAGTGTACGTGGTGAACAGCACCCGCTGTCCCGTCCTCCCCCGTCCCCTCTTCTTTCTTCTAGCGGAGCCACAGTTTGAGCCGCAGCGCGTCCACTCCGTTCAGGTAGTATCTGAACAGCCGCTTGTCTCTGACAAAACCCAAGTTCTCGTACAGCTTCAGGGCTGATTTGTTGGTGATTTCAGTCTCCAATACAACCTGGGGACACACAGATGGGCATGTCAGTGTGTGTTCTACTTTTTCAGAACCTGGTATAAAAGATATATGCTTGGCTCTTTCGACTCTTAACCTGCCTTAGTTACACGTTGTATCCTGTTAGCTAGCAAGAAGCAGCTTGGTTTTGTACATAATTACAAAAAGTATGCAACGCCAGCAAATTAGCTTTAAGGCAGCTGATGTCTTATGGACTTGAATATCCCGGTTATGATCAGGTTTCTAAGTTTCCTGTTTTTTATGTTGTTGTTTTTTTTGTTGTAAAAGCCAAATCCTAAATATGATCGAAATCGGTGTAAGCCACATAGGTCGGATGGCATACTTAAGTCCATGTAAACACATTCAAAGTCTCATGTATTTCTATGCGTTTTAATATAGACACACACACACACACACACACACACACACACACACACACACAGTGTATAAAAAAGAAACATTTGAAGTATACCTTTGTCTGGGAAAAGCTAGATGTTTCCCACTGCTTCTTTATGCTACAGCAGGCTAACTGTGTCATGGAGCAGACATTTTGACTTACAGTCGTATGCAAAAGTTGACAATTTCCATGTTTTTCATTTATAAATAATTGGGTGTTTGGATCAGCAATTTCATTTTGATCTATCAAATAACTGAAGGAGACCGTAATATTTCGGTAGTGAAATGAGATTCATTAGATGAACAGAAAATGTGCAATATGTATCAAAATGAAATTAGACCCTTGTCATTTTGTTGATTTGAATACCTATAACTACCTAGCACTGATTAAGTGGAACACACAATTGGTTTGGTGAGCTCATTAAGCCTTGAACTTCATAGACAGGTGCATCCAATCACGAGAAAAGGTATTTAAAGGTGGCCAATTGCAAGTTGTTTCCCTCTCCTGTGAAGAGTGGCAACATGGGGGGCTCAAAACAACTCTCAAATGACCTGAAACCAAAGATTGTTCAAAATTATGGTTTAGGGGAAGGCTACAAAAAGCTATCGCAGAGATTTAAGCTGTCAGTGTCCACTGTGAAGAAGAACATAGTAAGGAAATGGAACACCACAGGCACAGTTCTTGTTAAGGCCAAAAGTGGCAGGCCAAGTAAAATATTGGAGAGGCAAAGGCGAAGGATGGTGAGAATGGTCACCAACAGCCCACAGACCACCTCCAAAGACCTACATCATCATCTTGCTGCAGATAATGTCACTGTGCATCGTTCAACAATTCAGCGCACTTTACACAAGGAGAAGCTGTACAGGAGAGTGGTGCGGAAGAAGAAGTTAAGAAGAAGGTATGCAAACGCACATTTGGACAAGCCAGCTTCATTCTGGAAGAAGGTACTGTGAACTGATGAAACAAAGATGGAGTTCCAAGACAAACACTTGTTACCCACAGTAAAGTTTGGTGGAGGTTCCATCATGCTGTGTGGCCAGTGCCGGTACTGGGAGTCTTGTTAAAGTTGAGGGTCGCATGGCTTCCACTCAATATCAGCAGATACTTGAGAATAATGTAGAGGAATCCGTCACAAAGTTGAAATTATGCCGGGGCTGGATATTTCAACAAGACAATGACCCAAAACACTGCTCAAGATCTACTCTGGCATTTATGCAGAGGAACAAGTACAATGTTCTGGAATGGCCATCCCAGTCCCCAGCCCTGAATATCAGTGAAAATCTGTGGGGTGATTGGAAGCGGGCAGTCCATGCTCAGCATCCATCAAACCTAACCGAACTGGAGATGTTTTGCAAGGAGGAATGGTCCAAAATACCTTCATCCAGAATCCAGACACTCATTAGAGGCTATAGGAAGCGTCTAGAGGCCGTTATTTCGGCTAAAGGAGGCTCAGCTAAATATTGATGTGATATTTCTGTTGGGGTGCCCAAATTTATGCACCTGTCTACTTCCGTTCATCCAATGTATCCAACCTCATTTCACTACTTAAATTATTACTGTGTCTTTCAGTTATTTGATAGCTCAAAAATAAATTGCTGATCCAAACACCCAATTATTTATAAATGAAAATCATGGAAATTGTCAGGGGTGCCTAAACGTTTGCATACGACTGTATTGTAGTAGGACAATCACAGTATACAGCACAGTAATATTAAGGATGGCTCAGTGACAGTAAACCATGACAGTGTGACAGAGTCAGAATGCACAGTACTCTAACCTGTGCTTTTCCTACTGTGACATTTCAAAATGTTTTCCATGAGAATGCCTAGTAAACCTATGTATCAACATTTGTCTTCTCAATTACACAACAACTAAGCAAACCTCCCTAAACAGTATTCCCCTTTTCAGATGTTGTTAAAAACACAGCATCACAGTGGATGTAATGAAGTATTCAAGTAAATTCTTAAGTCAATATCTAGTTGGGACAACAACAATTAGCAGTGTAAAAAAAGAAATCAAATGACATCCACTGTGACTCAGTACTGTGCAATGATAAAACATGATAACATCTAAGAGGGTTGCGTATTTCATAAACACTGTACACTTTACTAACTACCATTTCCCAAAGTGTACACAAGTAATTATAATCACTTCCTCTGTTTCCCAGCAGCTATTAGTCAGACATTTTTAAAACATGCTTAAGAACTGTGATCTACTACTATGACCTTCAGTTACATCTTTATTATTATGTAGTCATGCAGTTGCAAGAAATGAGAGTTCAGCAATCTTTCTGGCTTTTGCATTCAAGCAAGGTCTGGGCCGGTATTTATCAAGCTTCTCAAAGTGCCATTTTAGTCTTAAGTGCTGAGAAGTCATGAAATTTACTCCTACTTTTAAACTTAAGAATAAAAGCAAGTTATCAAATTTCTCAAAGCTAAGAATCACTATTGAAGACAGCTCGAGAGGTCTCTCAAGTGGTTAGGAGTTGCCAGTAGGGCTTGTGATGGCACTGTGGGGACAGAGACATCGACTTCCCAACAACACCCCCCGTAATCCGACAGAAGCAAACAGCCAGCAATACAGGAGCCCTAGACGCATTTGATGGCGCTCAAATAAAAGAAACTTTTTTTTTTCTCCTTTCATGTATTAATGTGTAGGCCTATATCATAATGTATTATCTTGAAAATTCTTTATTGTTAAATGTGTGTTGAATATAAACTCCTAAGGAATTTCACCATTCAATGTGAATCTTTTTCTCTCTGTTCCTCTCCTGCCCTCTCTCTCTCTCCTTCACCCCAACCGGTCGAGGCAGATGGCCGCCCACCCCGAGCCATGGTTCTGCTCGAGGTTTCTGCCTCTTAAAAGGAAGTTTTTCCTTGCCTCTGTCGCCTAGTGCTGCTCTTGGTGGGAACTGTTGGGCTTCTGTAAATAGCATCATAGAGTACGGTCTAGACCTGCTCTTTTACGAAAAGTGCTGTGAGATAACTGTTGTTGTGATTTGGCGCTATATAAATAAAATAGAATTGAATTTATCTGAGAATATTCTTAAAGAAGGAAATCTATTCAGTGATTGGTCCTTGGCGACATCTTCCTCCCAAATCCTGTTTGCGGCACAGCAAACTGTCGTGAATCAGCACTAAGACTGACACTTAAGATTTAGTCCTACACTTCACTCAAATTAGGACTATGATGCTTGATAACTAACTTAAGCACAGCTTTGAGCCAAGAATTTTTTTTACTCTTAATTCAGTTCTTAGCAGTGTATTAGGAGTAATTCTGAGAAGCTTGATAAATACAGGCCCTGATCTTTAAGTTGTACAAGTTTGCTGTTGACTGGTATTTACAAGCAAAACATGTGGAAATTACAGGAGACCTATTATGCATTCCCTTATTTCTGTAATATATAATGTTACAATGTCAGATGTTTCTATTAAACATGGACAAAGATTCAAATAATGAGGTAAATATATGTAAAAGTAATCCCTGTGAGCAAAAAGCTTAGGCTTCAGACTGATCTGAATACTGATTTTCCAACATTTTTTCGACATTTCCTTATACAGTCATCTGCTCATGATCAGCTACAGGCACAGCACGCCCACAAAATACAGGGACATGCCCCTCTACCCTCTCAGTCTGTTCTGCTCATAACGCTTTCTCCAGTGCTGGGCCAGCACTACTCTGCTCAGGACTACTCTTTGTTAATGATTGTTAATGCTCAGATGGCTTTACGTGTTTCTAAAGTAACTGCTAACTACTGCTGACGGTAGCTTCTGTAAGCTAACTGGCTTAATTAGCTGTGCAGCTAGAGGTCCCATTAGGTAGCTAATGGCTAAAACCTCCTCCTCCAGGCAGTCCAGAGCTCCTGTGCTAACGATGCGCCACGATGCATTTTAGTCAGTGTTATGAAAACCTGTTAGAATATTTTACCAGCAGCTGATACACAAGCACCACAGCTGGAAAAAAAACACATCTACATTTGCAGGTGCTTGATTGAAGAAAAAAATTAATTTGTGGTGAATCATGGTGACAGTGTTTCAGTCTCAGTCAACAAAAAGATTAGAGATAGTTTAATACGACATCCTATTTCCACCTCTGGTCTTTCTGGAGATTTCAAATACTTTCAAAATGTATTGTGTTAGATGCAGGTGAATGAGTATGCAGCTATTCAGAGACAAATAAGTGAAATAGTTTTTATTAGAGAGAAGAGACTGAAAGGAGTAGCTGACAATCAAACCAAGGTTACCAGCAAACTTAGATAAGGCAGACAGACAAAATGGACTTATATCTTCCTCACACAGAAGCTTTTGTGTAGGGCCATTACCAAACTAAAACCAAGGACCAAATATTTTAAATCATTTTCAAATGTGTTGTCATTATATTAAGTGTATTTTGCAGGGATATTTGATTTCTATTACTTTAACATAGTGAGTGAAATACTTGAGCACAAAGCTTACGAATGTGGGCCAATGTCAGTTATAAAGGCAGGAATCTTTAGGTGTGTTTCAGGATTTTCTCAAATTTTAAATATTCTCTGGATGTATTAGACACCCTCCAGTGGAAATCTTTTCTTACCTCGTCACAGTCACCCTCCACCATGGCATAGATGGCCTTCTTCACCAGATTAGTACCTGACACAGAAGAGACAGCGAAAGCACGCAAATTAAATAAAAACTTGAGAAAAGAACACTTGGTTTGTCCATTTTTCTAGCTTGACTTCTGATAGTATAAGAAAAGGGTGAACAATGTACAAAGTACAGCGTTACACATCAACTCAAGTGTGTATAACTTATCTAAATGGTGCATTTGCATAAAGAGATTTGGTTGTCAAAGAAAGCACAAAAGACGCTGTTGCACAACTTGGTCTTGGCTTCAGATTATGAAAGGACAGAGTCGAGATCTCACCGATGCTTTTCCTTCTGTGTTTCGAGTCCACGGCCAGCATGGCAATGTAGCCACGACGGAACATCTTCTTGTGCATGTCGAGCTTACAAACAATGGCTCCGACACACTCCTGCTCCACCATGGCCTGGGACACAAACACACAACATAGACAGGTCCTCTGAGTGTCCACTGGGGCGACTGCTGAAAGCCAAGCAACCGTTCCTGTCATCCTGCCAGCTTTCTGAGCTGACCTCTGACCTCTATTTCATGACAGTTCCTCTTATGTCACACGCGGCGTTCCAGACAAACTGGAACTAGGGAGTTTATGACTTTAGGGCTCAGAGGATACACAAAGACAGGACAGTGTTTATCAAAGTAGAAAACCCATTCTGAACACTGTAGATGCAAGAGGAAACACTTACTTTATGCACAATGCTCTCTGGAAATTAAGGGTTTCAGAACTTTACTAAATACCTGAACACATATGACTGGAAAAGAGCTTTTCTTGATTGGACAGCTATTGATTCAGACTAAAATTCATTAAAACGGACATGAATGAAGGCTTTATAATAGAAATGTGGGTGTAGCTCTGCCAAATGATCGAATACAAACGCCCAAACCAATGTGCCATCAGTGAGACATTTGCATATGCTTGTTGAAGCTGTGTGTGTTTATCTTCAGTACATTTTAGCTCTGTGTTTGGTGTTAGGTTATGAAAGCTATCCAGTCACACCTAGACCCAATTATGGTATGCAACTTCAGGTAACCAAAGTCCATGGGCTAGTAGGGTAACTCACTTTATTTTGACCTGATGAACAAAGTGAATACAGGCTTGTCCTTCACATTAAGATGGTGTCAGTGCCACTCACCAGAAAGCAGAGCTGCGGCCAGTTGTGGATGAAGTACCTGTACGTGTAAATTGAATAAGGCTCAGACAAGTCCTTGGTGATCAGTCTCATGATCCACGGCATCTGCAGCTCGGATTCATAGCGGACATATCGGATGCCATGGCTATCCTCTTCCGCACGGCCGGGAGAGCTGCTCAGGTCGAGCCGGGCCAGCTCCGCGGCTGGCGGCTGCAGCGGGTCAGCTGGGCTCTCCTCTGCGCCGGGCCCAGCAGCGTCCGGTGGCTCGTCACTCAGCGTGTGGTCAAACTCCTCTTTCCCTTCGTCCCCGGGGTGGGCCGCCTCAGTTCTAGTAAAACCCGGCATCCCGTTCATGCTGTTATTGTTAACTAAGGGAGAGTGGCTGCCGTTTTCGGAGAAGGGGCTGTGGCCTTCGTGTTGGCAATGCTCACTATTGTTTCTAGCGGCTGGATCCCCCTCGTTGCTGCCACTGCTGTCACAGTTGTCCACGGACGGTCTCGGATTGTCAGGCCGGTTTCCTGTGTGTTGGTGGCAGCCCGCGTCCTCTGAGGGGCTGATCAAGCCGTTTAGCTGCTGCTGCTCTCGGGCTTGCATTTTGAGGTGCAGTGCCGCCGGGCTAGCTCGCGCTAGCATGTTTTTCTGCTTCTTCTTCACAGACGTTTTGACCTCGCTTACCGGCTGCGACTTCGTCCCTGTATCAGCGGATACACAGTCCTCCCTGTGGCAGACCGGCTCTCCGTCTCCCCCCGCCGGCTCTGCGCTCCCAGCACCGGGGAAAGGAGGAATTTTAGCCGGGGTTGCAGTCAGTGCGCTACTAGGCCCAGGCGGCACTGTGGCCATCCCACCGCATTAAGGTGGAGATTCACGCTTGGAAAACGTTGAACACAATCTCATCCACAAGGCGGAGGGAAATACAATCAATATACAAGTTAGTTGACCGAATATTACATAAATCCAAAGGTTTTTGAGGCGATAACGTATCCGCTGGCGACGTTAGTTGCTGCTTTCTCCTAGATTTCCCAGCTGCCGCAAAGTGCTGTCGCAGCAAACGCCATTGCAACAGCAGACAGAGACGTTTTACGACAGTGGTGTAACGCATGACAGATGCAGGTTTTTTTCAGACACCGGGGCAGACTATATCCGTCTTTTACTTAGGCTACTATTTAAATAAAGTAATGTATTCCTATATTCAGTCGTTTTATCTTTATTGATTTGCATACCCCCTCTATTGTATTGAATTTACAAAGCAAGGATGTACTAAACCTCTAGAACAATAAAGGAATAGAAAACACAAAACCAAAGAAAACTGGACACTGGAGCAGGGTCACGATTATGTTCCTACTCCCTCTGTTTCAAACACTGAAACAACAAAACAAATGTGGAAGACACGTGATTAATTTCAGTTGTCCTGGAAATAGTTTTATGCAAAAACTTTCTTCACATAGTTTGCATTTCATACCTTCCTTGTTTTGTAGTGTCAGACCTAAACAGCATCAGACACGTATGCTGAGTATAGGCTATTTGTATTGACCTATAGCCTGATTTATGTTGGATCACTTTAAATTGTGAAATTGTCTCAAAAGCGAGAGTGTCAAATTTGATTTATGAAGTTGTAGCCTACTGAAAGGTTCACTACCCTTTAAGGTCAAGAACTGTTGACATGTCCTTTTATTACCAGCAGAGGACGCTAGTTAAGGATTGATTTATACATAGATAGATACATTTTCCCCTGTGCAACAGCAACAATGCCGTTGATCCAGTAGATGTCGCCAGTACATGAGATTCGTCTGCCTTTATTTCAGTTGGTTGGAGTCTTCATCCTGGAAATACAAGTTTGTTCTGCAGTACGAGGTATGTGCTCTTGTCTTGAGTAACATCACTGCTTTTCATTTTCCTTCTCTGAGTGTACATGCTTACATTATGATCCAAATTAGCCAAACACAGTAGGCTACTGGTGAGTTGTTAATACTTTTCTATTTTTATAAACTTTTTTAAAAATGTGAGAATCATATAAAACTCATATACTTCATATACATTTGAAAACAGACGCAATAAGAGGAATGTCCTTTTTCTGTTTAGCCTATTCAGTTTTAAAAAAGAGAAAATCCCATGCCCTGTCAGCGATGGCCCTTGAAAAAACATGAATGTGAAAGAAGCATAAATAAACCATATCTGTCTGTCCATGTCTGTGACCCTGTAGCTGCACAGTGTGCTTACTTCTCCCCCAAAGTTTTGGGAGCCTTTAATATATAGTGAATATCTTGAATAACTCTGTCGCAGTTTCATATTGAGGACAATGGGAAAAAAAAAAACCCAACTTGACATGTAAATCATGCAACTCAAGTCAGATTTGAGTGGAAATAACCTCAAAGACAGAGACTTCCTTTATCTGCAATCTGGTGTAGCCCATCCTAGGTGGCAGTGTTGCTCTTTCGTGTCCTCAAACATGACAACAGAGGTGGATCACTTTAGAAAAGATATTTTGCAAACTTTGAAGTCCATCAGCGATGCCTCATTTCTTATACATTGCAAGAGGAAACAAGATGCTCCTATTGAGTCATATAGTTTATATTACTATAGATAAAGCTCTAACATGTCATATCCCTTCTAAGAGATATGCTAAGAGAGACACCTTCTCCTCTTGCCTACATTTCCTATCTCTCTGCCCTACATTCATCTAACATGAACACATGTGTGCTTGATATGTGGATAGAGGGTGAGTCATATTTGTTTGTGGATATATGTTACAGAGACAGAGACGGAGAGATAGACAGGGAGAGAGACGGCCCTTTGAAAGCTAAGCCTTGGGGCTGAGAACTCTCTGAAGAGCTGGAATCAGACATGCACAATCAGTTCCCCTCTTCAAATCTCCTTTACAGGCCTATCTACTTGAACAGGCTTCTCTTAATTACTTTCTCTATCACTTAGCGAGCTGTGCCTGGGACTAGGAGCAGCAGCGTCTTGCCAGAGACACTTGGCTGGTTTGAACCCATATTTATATATCTTCTTTCTCACAATCCTGTCCCGTATCTCCCCCCCCCCCCCCCCCCCCTTTTTTTTTCACTCCTGCTTTCATTCTATGCTGCTCTTGTCTCTCTGAGGCTCTCCCCATCCTATACCCTTTTCCAAATATCTCCAGGGCGTCAGTTGCGTCATGTGACTGGTGTGCTTGTGATTACAGCAGTTGGCAACCCTACTCATCTATGAGGAAGAACCCCAAAATACCTTGAAAAACAACAGCATGTAAGGAAGTATAAGGTCAGCAGAGAGTGGCAACATGCTCAGGACAACCCAAGCTGACAATGACCGCCAAATATCCTTTTCCTTTGAATCTCTATCCTTGTCTCTCTGAACAGGTCTCAGGGGCTAGAGGCAAACCTTTGGACCCCCCTCACCCTCTCCGCCCTCTTCTACTCCTGCCTGTCACATTGGCTCGCTCTCCTCATTCCGTCCTCCTCCTCCTTCTTCTACTTTAAAAAAAAATTCTGTCTGGCATCTGGTCCACTAGAGCTGTATTTAATTAGTTTTTGTTGGGTTAATTAGGGGCTAAAGTTAGGGGGTCGGACCAGAACAAAAGCGGGTCAGGCTGGACGGATACAGGTGCTCCGGTGTGGTTGCCAGATTCCACCGTTCAGATTAAGATGGCTGCAAACTGTCTGGAGTATTGAGGAGAGAGAGAGCCACCAGTGAATCGCAGGGGAAGAGTTGTTCTACCACTTATGAGATGGAAGCTCCTTATACAATGCTGGCATCATTGTACTTATCATTTAATAAATTAGCATTCTCCAAAAGAAACCACCTCACAGGATCTCAGCTTGCTTCCATGCCTTCTCCCTCTCACATTACACTGGCACACATCACGCAGAGCTGAGATGTATGGTGTGCGCAAGTGATGTCTTTGCCAGCCTATTTCCCCGTTGCCATACAAGGTGCTGTGTTGTATGTTCTCATTCATATTACTCCCAGCACTCAGTCCCTTCTTTCATCTACGAGCAGCAGTTATAGCCTTTTCATTTTCCTTTGTCGCTTGGCTGTGTAGAATGAAAAACATGTGAGGAGGACATCAAATGACCAATCCAGACAAGTGAAGTATACCTAAAATGAGCAATTCAAGCCTGTGAAGTGTACATCAGTTGTTTAAATGCAGTGATCACGTAAATGAAACGAATGAAAACAGCAGATGTGAGTCTCGAAAAGCTTCAGGCTGCAACACTTTGAAGGTTACCTTTTTACTTATAGTACATTTGGCACGTATTCATTCTTTTAAAACATATTAAAGTGGCTAACTGGAACTTTTTAAAATAGTTCTAGTCAAATATGCACTTAGATACAGACTTAAACGTATAACTTTGATTACAGAGAAGAGAGAAAGTAAGAAGAGCCAAAAGAGACACATTTTGACCTTTTCTTCTGTCCTGTGGAGATGAAGAGGGATCAGATGAACCGATATGAGGGGAGAGAGGAGAGAGAGGGCATCTCTGGCATGGCTGGAGACCCTCAGTGTGTGAGGGTCCTGGGGCCCTTTAGACAGGCGCCAGCCCAGCAGGGAAGCAGAGACAATCACCAGTACCAGATTCAATGCACAGAGATGGAGGGATGGAGGGAGATGAGGAGACACAGAGGGGAGGGTTGGGGGGACAAAGAGCACAGCTGAGAAAAGTGGAGGACATGACAAGGAGAAGAGGAGACAGGTCCAGGTAGAAATGGAAAGAGCTGCGGTATAAAAGAGTTGAAAAGGAATGGATAGAGAGGGAGAAAACGACAGTGTGCATCAAGAGGAGGTGACAGGAGGAGTGAAAGAAAGAAAGAGCAAGCTAGAGAGAGATAGCATATATTCCCTCTGTAACAGTCTTTATCACCAGCCCAGATCGTGGCGTATGAACAGTGATCCAAGTCAACCATCTGCTGAGGCTAGATAAGCCTGGGAGAGCTGGGTATTGAGCTGTCACTCAGGGAGGAGCGCAGAAAAAGAAAAAGAGAGGAGGGGAGAGAGGAACAGAAGAGAAATAAAGACAGAACGGGAGAGGGAGAGCGATCGAGTGAGAGTGGAGGGAGGGAGGAAGGGGTCTGCGCAAGGTAGGAAAATTCAAAGGAGAAGATTTGTGCAGAGTGGAGAGCATCCGTCTTGTTAGAGAGAGACTTAACGTCAAATAGATGTCCAGCCCTGTCCTGCCTAATCTTGAAATAATCCTTCGTTTAATGAGAAGAACAATAAAACAAGACTATTTATTGGGTTTTATTTTTGTCAACCCACACATACACACGTGTACACACACTAGTGCACGGACACACACGCATACATCGTCACTTCTAATCACGCAACTGATGACATGAGGCTGTTTATTTTCTGTCACTATCACACACATATACGTCACCACAGCAAGGTATAAGTACAAAAATAGTTAGCTATTTTCATTGTCTTCTAATAACTCAATTCACAACACACACACAGGTTATAATGGCAATAAAAAGTGTGTGTGTGTGTGTGTGCAGTTTATTAGACACCTCTACTGGTGGTGAGGATCCCTAGAGTGGAAGACGGGTTAGTTGATTAAGCCTATGTGGAGGTGATTAGGTTAAATCCCACTTAAACATACCCCCCTAAACCACTTACTGCATAACTATGAATAAAATTATTATCCTATATGTGTGTGAGAAAGAGAGAGTTGTATGTATGATGTGTTGTATGTATGATGCTTTGGCAATATTGTTGTTACACATTCATGCCAATAAAGCTAATTTGAATTGAATTGAATTGAGAGAGAAAGTGGGAACAAGTTTAACAATTCAATATTGGCTGATTTGTGTCATCATTCACCTGATTTTGTGTTTTTAAGATGTACATCCAATCCCAGCTACATTTCTCGATGTGTGTTTGTGTTTATAGTGTGATACTGTGGCGGTGCGGGGGCGTGAATTAAGGCCGGGAGGGGGGTCAGACCCAGGAGTGGGGGTTAGGAGGGGATTAGCCGAGGCCAGTTGGATCATTTTACAGCCGGAGGACCCCCCCTCACCCTCTGTAGTCTCCTGGACAATGAGGATTAAACTCCTCTTGTTCCTCAACTCCGAAAAACGGCAGGACGACAAAGACACTATTCCTCCCAGGTCCCCTGACTGTGGCTGGGAGCTGAGCTGAGCTGAGGAGAGGAGGGAGGGATGGATGGAGGGAAGAAGAGGAGGAGGCAGGGAGTCAGGAGGAGGCAGGGGGTCCATCATAAAATTAATCCCTTCACAGTTTCCTCTGGGTGCAAAGTGAGATATGAAGCAGACATGTCTAATGAAACGCTACAGTCATCTAAGGGCACAGCGATAAAAGCATATATTAAACTAATGGAGCTCGTCATTAGTGCCTCTATTAAGCGGATCGAGAGGGTTGTGCTCTCCTTTGGTGATCAGCACGGAAGATTAATCAATACCAATAAAACTCCATCTAGTGCGGTAGTCATATGGCAATATTTAAGCTCACTTACCCATAATCCTCTGGTTTGAAACTACAAGACTCTGTTTGTATTTTACATTAAATGAATAGTTTGACATTTGGGAAATCTGCCTTTTCACTTTCTTGCCAAGAGATTTTGTTACCACTGTCTGTACAGTAAATATGAAGTTACAGCCAGGGGACATTAGCTTAGCTTAGCATAAAGACTGGAAACAAGGGAAACAGCTAGCCTGGCTCTGTCTCAAGGTAACAACATTTACCTAACAGCAAACATGAAGCTCACTAATTCATACCTTGTACCTGTTTTGAAATGTAAAAAAACACGTGCAGAGTATCACAATGTTGTTTTTACACCTTGGTTTTTGTACAGATCAAACGAACAGGACATTATGTGTTAATTAAGGAACTTGGAGGAGCTGGTAGGCAGATTTTGGACAGAGCCAAGCTTATTGTTTACCCCGTTCTTTACGCTGAGGAAAGGCTGACCGGCTGTTGGCTGTAGCTTCATATTCACCGTACAAACATGATATTGATCGTCTCATCTAACTCTCTGTAACAAAGCAAATAAGCTCCATAAATTTTAAACTGTTCCTTTGATTAGTGAACATTGACTGATGTTTAGCATCAGAAATAGCCAGGCTAGCTGTTACCCTCTGTATCCATTCTTTATAATTAGCTAAGCTAACCATCACCTGGTTATTTCTCAAACTGGTATACTATTCCTTAAAAATTGTATTGTATTGCATTGTATGACACAAATAGCGGCAATACTACGATGTCCCACTTGGGCCCTTTGTGAACAGTAAGTACTCCAAGCTTAGTAAATTGAAAGATCTAGTGTAAAAGTCCTGTTTTAAGCAGTGTGTGATCATAGCCTGAGGCATGGTGATTAAGGATCCCTATGTAGCAAAGTGTCCACCACGGGATATACTAGTGGGCTCAGTATGTGGCAGAGTGTCAGGCTTAGGGAAGAAGATGGATTTGGTTGCCCTCAATATTTTACTGTAACAACTACTGTTGCTTATAGGCACAGAGGACAAAAGTAACGTTTTGATGTTGTGATGCTGAGAATCAAATTTACTAGTGAACATCAAAGTGAGAGGGACGATAAAAGAGGAAGACAAAAGAAACAGACATCCACTAGTCTTAATCTGCGAAAATGAGGGAGTCAATATAGGAACGTAAAGAGAGGAGTGAAAGAGAGAGCCGAGGAGGAGGGCGAGGAGCACAACAGAACCAGGGGGAGTTAGAGGAGAGAGGAGAGCAGAGGAGGGGCCTTTCATACAAAAAGGGCTCTCTTTTGCTTATAGAAGAAGAAAAAAGAGCAAAAGAAAAGCTTCTTCTCACCTCCTGGACGCAGTGTCAAACCCAATCAGCGTCTGGCCTGGCAGCGCTGCTTGTCTCCCAGGCACCGGCTCACAATGGAGGCGAGCCTCGGCCGCCACACCTCTCACTTCCAATTTACGTCCTCCAGGACAGGCCTGAGAGCAGGGGGCCACAACACTGCACCTCAAATGTTCAAATTCTCGTAAAAAAAATCCCACTGTGGTGAGAATTGGATTAACTAGTAAAAGTAAAAATACATTTCTAAAGTAGATTTAGATCAGTTTGTGTTGTTTTGGCAAGTTTTTTTTATTGTGAAGGAGCAGGTATATGTGTGTCTGAGGATAAACAGCTGGGTGTAGGTAGTTATTGTTCTTAAAGATTTTCAACACAGGTGGAAAGAATGGGACTTAGTGTCAGGGTGTATATACGTAAAGCTAAACACAAACATGGATAAACTGCTCGACGATTACAACGACCAACAATCCCTGAGCTGTGGAGTCCCGCACTAATAAACGTGAGCAACAAGGCTTGATCCTTAAAAACCTCACCACTCCAAAAAAAAAAAATGTCTATCTTGAATAGACACCCCCTAAATCGCATTGTTGAGCAAATCCTGTATTAAAAGGAAAGAGTTACTCTGCATTTATACTCCTGAAGACTTTAGTTAAGCCAGTGCCTCTGCCACTTTGCAGCGCGGGCTTCATCGAGCCTGAGTAAATCCGTCTCTCAATGGCGATTGGCTGAAGCCGAAGGGGCCATCTTTTTCACACGCTTCCTCAATCGCTGCCTCCCCCCATCTCGGCTAGTGTTTACCCGTCACCAAACAATGGCTGGTTACTGGCAATTAAACAGCATTTTCCGAAGAATCCGTGGCACTGGTCTAATGGCATTACTGTTGGATGATTCAATCCTTGAATAGTCAACAGGATTTTGCCTCTCACCAGGAAAATACTGCTTCATCGAATTACCCGTATTACATAGATTTACCCACAGCTTATGATTCAGGGTTCACAGATTACTGCTCCTCTAAAGATGGCGGGAGAAAGGAGTGATAGGCCAGAAGAGTGATGACTCCAACTCCTCAAAGCCGGGCGCTGCTTTCACTGGCACACTCTTCCCCCAAAAGGCTAAAGAAAAGCGAGGATTTGTCCAAAAATCTTTGCAGATTTAGAAAGATTATTAATTTATCTGAATGCAAAGACTTCTTTTCATTTATTGTTCTTTGAGTTTCGGACATTGGACTTTAATGTCAGATGATGCAAGTCTTGAAAGGTGGTTTACACAACATTTACAGTCACACACACACACATAGACACACAAACATATAGGAGCCAAACTGCACATTGTGCCCTTTAACCTTCCATGGGTCGAGTCGGGCTGGGCAGCTCGGAGAACCAGGAAGACCGGCCAAGTCCATTATCTCACAATGAAGGGCTAATTACGGGGCCTGCAAGCCTCAAATCACACAGTAGCAGACTGCCTGTCTCTGTCCTCCGCTCACCCAACATCTTAATTGCTCTTTTATTCTCTCTCTGTTTTTACTGTGCCTCTCTCCCCGACTCGCTCCTTCTCTCGCCTCAGCCATTTCACACATAAAAGCAAGATGCTAATTGCCTGCTATGGAAATATTGGGCCTGTGATTAGCCAGGCAGAAGGTTTGGCTGGCCTGTGTTTTTCCCTGTCTGTATGAGGGAGCGTCGAGCCAGCACGCCGGGTGTAGAAATAGGAAACTGCGGTCTTCGGCTGTGAAAGGAAATTCATTCACAAGCGGGGCATGGTTGAAAGTGCGAGGATTGTTATTGTGCTCCAGTGGCAATTTGTCAGACTGCTATGTTGGCGAGATGTTGATAGAAAATCCGCTTGAACAAAATTACAGGAAAATTAGTTCAGTTGCTTTTAGGCAGAGATGGAGTCTATTGACATTATTATGAGATTAATTATTTTGCCCCTTTATAGTTATAATATCTGGGCCACCAGTCTGGACTACTTACTGTCATCATGAGTTAATAAAGAAAAAAATCAATCAAATATTAAATGCACAAAACAGGTTGGTGCACGTGATTGGTTGATGACTTTATTATCCAGGCTGTGTTTTTATCTGTGGTGAGTAATTTACACAGACCCTCATTATGTTCTCCTCCCTGACCATGACTTATTATCTCAATCTGTAGGTAATTTACTAATAATGGCAGCACATAATCATCTAACAAGACAACAAGGGTTAGCCTTAATAGACTCCGTCTTGAGATGCATAATACATATGGAATGAGAACCAGTTTCAGCTTCTGCTCCATATAACTATGCCTATACCTGCTCATTTTCTGAAAAACTAATCTTTTTACAAAATACAGTAGGCCTACTGTGCAAAGGTTTTAAGCAGGTGTGAGAAATGCTGTAAAGTAAGAATGCTTTCAAAAATAGACATGTTAATAGATTACATTTATAAATTAACAAAATACAAAGTGGGTGAATAGAAGAAAAATCTAAATCAAATCAATATTTGGTGTGAACACCATCAGCCTTCAAAATAGCATGAATTAATCTAGGTACACTTGCACAAAGTCAGGGATTCTTAACAAGGTGAGTTACTGAAGGTAGTTTGCTGTCAAAAGTCACACACCATGGCAAGACTGAGCACAGCAACAAGACACAAGGTGTCTATACTGCATCAGTGTTTTAAAGGAGGAAGAGAGGGAAGGGGGAAATAGAAGAGACAACGCATAAAACAAGGAGAATTAAGTGACAAAGCAAAAGTTATAAAATCAAGAAACAGGCCAAAACACATACAATGAAACAATGCCTCCTTGGTAATCTTTTGCTCTTTTCCATACACTTCAGATGTTAGCAGGTTATTTTGTAACTTTTCGTCACTGAGAGTCACCTGCCATTTGACCTCTGCCTTGTCCCAGAACTAAACCAAAGCTTTTTGAGAACCTTGGCGGATATTGAAATAATCTTTCAGAGACTTTCTCTTTGCAGTGGTCCCCCACAGGCTTTATCCAAGATGTTGGAAAAGATGTAGAAGGGAGAGAGCCTGGTTTTCCCAACGATGGGAGCAGTGGAGTGTTTGGGCAGTGCTGTGATTGGTGGTGGTGGTGGGGGAAGGTTTGGGGGCCAAGAGGGGTGCAAGTCGGCTGTTCAAAGGCTGGCTTTTTGCATTGTTGGTCAGTTGGGGATTAAGGTCCTCTGTGCAGCAGAATAGCCCCTCTAATTAAAAAGGATAAGAAGGCAGAAAAATAGTGAGAGGCATGGGAGGAAGCAAAGAGAGAGGGAGAGGGGAGAGCAAATTTGCAGAGAAAAGAAAGAAAAGAAAAACTGTTTTCACTGTCACTCCTGCAGCCGGGCCCATCGATTCAGACTGGATTAACTTTACACTCCTCCTCCCTATTTCTCTCGGTCACTCTCTCCCCCCAATCTCTTTCTGCCATTCTTTCTATCTTGCAATTTCCGAACTTTGTTCCTCACATGCACTTTATTCTCTTGAGAGTACAGTTACACAATGCATTCAAAGCATTTCGATAGGCCTTTAAAAAAGCTACATCTGTATACTTATTGGGATAATCTCTTTACAAAACCTTGATTGGTTGCAGCTGGAGACTATACAACAGGCCATTTCAAAAATATTTTTCAGTTATTCTCAGCTGGTGCCCGAAACTAAAACCAAATTTTAATTCTGCTTAGGTTTGTGAGAAGTTAACTTGTATGCAAGGTGACATTTTGCTGTATGCAGCCAGCCACTTGCACCAGTGTGTGTGTGTGTGTGTGTGTGTGTGTGTGTGTATGTGTGTGTTGCTCAGTATTTGCCGTCTTAAGAATGTGAATAGAGGAGCTGTGTGCTGTGCCCCAGATGCTGGCTGACAGTAGGTGGGCTGTTTGCCGTGGGGATGCCAGGTTGTGTTTTTGTTTGGCCCTCCTCTGTCCCGCCTGCCTCCCTCCCCTCGCCCGGTGGGGGGTCCAGGGCTCCCGGGGCTGGTCCCTGCTGACCAATACCCAGGTATGAGGCCCCTGAGTTTGGCTAACACTAGCCGCAGGCCGCGGGAGGTTAACGAGGTACCAGCAGGGACAAGACATTCAACCCTCCCATGGGCAAACCACAAGTGGTGGATGTATCTCAATGAAAGGCATGAATATGATATTATGTAAGTTAAAAAAGGAGGTTAAATGGTAATAATACTGCATGCTCAATATAAAACACACTGATACTCCAAGTAATTTTATCAACAAAGTCTCTCTCAGCTGACCAGAGTAAGTATTTAGGCCCGATAACACTAGCATTTAAAATGGGGACATTCAAAATCCCTGCAAATCCTTTGTGTCAAATCCAACTTCTGTGAACTCTGACATGAGAACTGACCAACAGCCATCATGACAGTGCTGAGACCTTTGAGGGAAGGGAGTGCC
Source organism: Micropterus salmoides (assembly GCF_014851395.1). Lineage (NCBI taxonomy): Eukaryota > Metazoa > Chordata > Actinopteri > Centrarchiformes > Centrarchidae > Micropterus > Micropterus salmoides. Next base: position 10,253,653 of record NW_024040928.1, read on the forward strand.
GAAAAGTGCAAAAGGGAGGAAACTCTATTTTGCACTTTTCAACTCCGGGTGGCTGTGTTGCACCACTCGGTTTTTATTTAACTCTCCTCTGCCAGATACTGAAAAGGCATGGTTTTAGACAGTTATAAAACAAGTTGTACAATAGCCTACAGCTCTTGAGTAAAGAGTGTTAACTTATTGTTTCATGAGCCAGTGTTTTTTGCCTGTTCATTGAATGAAATGATGTACAACTCTGAGAACAAAATGCAAGGAGGAAGAAAATAGAAAGGAGCTCAGAGTGCTATTGTGACTGACAAGCGTTTGCAAGTTCACCAACTAGCCCTGCGACTAGGCCCCACATCCATGAGGGGGCCTTTAGGGGCCTGAAAGCTACAACTGACATTTTGAAAAAAAATAGCATCCAGCTATGTCATCCTGCTGGCCGAAGCGCATGTAGACTCTTCAGATAATACAGTAATTCAATATCAATAGACGCTCACTTTGTTACAGAATCATCAATACATGTAACGCTTCCGCCTATCAATACATCTATCAATGTGAGTTCTGCTGTGCAGATGGCAAACATTAAACAGTCATAATGTGCAATAGGTACAGTTCTGTGTGTGTGTGTGTGTGTGTGTGTATGTGTGCCAGTGTGTAACAGATGGGGTTGGTTGAGTGGGCCAAGTCATTGATTTGACCTTGAGATGGACAGCTGATGTGAACTGAAATGAATGGTGCAAAACTGAGAAACCACTAATACTGAGCACTAACATGATTAGATAGATAGATAGAGAGAGAGAGAGAGAGAGAGAGAGAGAGAGAGAGAGACTTTACTTTACTGATAATTTACTACTTACTGAGAGCAAAATAATGTCTGAAATTCAGTCAATTCAATTCATTCCTCTGCACCACCAATTGTTGGTAAGTAGCAACAAAGCAAACTCAGGAGAATGCCCCTTTAACATAAATTAAAAGATTATAGAAATAAACAGTGATAAGAAAAAATAAATTGAAGGTCAATTAAATGTATTCTCAGCAGCAAACACTTAAAACAAGAACTATTTCCCTAAGTCCTTCACAGCTAAGAATGCACCAAGGAACCACATCCTCTAATCTTTATTCAGAATATAGGGAATAGTATAGCAAATAGGAAAAAATATAGAGAACGGTTTTCTCCTTTAGATTTTTGCCACCATTTGTGGTCAGTAATATTACCCAGTCCTATATAGGAGCAAACAAAAGGCTGCTGCAGGAGCGAGGAGGCAGCACATCATACTAGAAACCGTGACTCCGTCAAATGGCCCGCAGACAGGGGGAGGGCACATTGCCACAGACATTAACAAGCGACTTCACCTTTTTACAACCACGGACCCGTTTAGCTGAAACGGTCCCCAGGGCTATTAGATATTTTCCGATGAATTATATATCAGAGCTGAAGATGAAAGGACTCTGCGTGAGCCAAGAACATAGCTGTGGGACAACATGGGGACCAGATACTTAAGCTCGGTTAGGCTGTTTGTTTTAGTACGGTCGCTGAGGGAAAATGGGAAAACGCTCATAAAAATGCACATAAGGGGGGGGTTATTAAAAACATTTTTAGTCCACTAATGACCAAAATGAAATCGCAATATTAGCTAACAAAACGTTTATTTTTTGTTTCATTATACTGACTTCCTGCACTAAATCATAAAGAATGAGATATTCCATAGGCTGTCCATCCATCCTAAATACCAGGCTAAATACTGTTAAAGATTTTCTATAGAGTAGCCTAGCCTACATAGTCTAGTTTAAAAGGTCGTATTGATTTTAGTTTTGTCAAAGAATCCAGCAGCCCCACAGTCTGTTCATCTGGCATGTAGGCCTAGACTCCTAATTAGTTCTCTAACCTGCTGCTGTTTGGGAGCATCAATCAAAATGCAGCTGATGAGGCCAGCGTCTGTCTAAATTTTATGAAACCAGTTTTAAAAAATAACTGTAGCCTACACTGGATTGGGACAATTGGATTCGAGCACTGTACCTACAGATCAGCGAGAAGAGAGAATTAGCTCTACTGATAATCATTTTTCAAGTGGCTCATGGTGTAACCCAGAAAATTTGATAAACGGCAAATAATTTAGGCTGCTGTTTATTTGTTTGTTTTGAGGGGGAAAAAATTAACACAGAAGTGTTGGTGGTGGGGTGCACAGCTTCACGGGCCGCCCCCCCCCCCCCTTAAATCTCCTTTATAGGGTTACACAGAATCAAACCGTGACAGATCCCCAAGAAGTTATTTTCACCTCTCGCTACAAAACACTGCTTCAGTTTTGCTCGCTCAGCTTATTTTGACAATTAAATCTGCACGCTGCAGCTTAAACCTTGCGAGTCTTAACTGTGAGCGCGGGACTATGTTATAAATCAAAATGATTTACTGAGCTCCATGCAGGTGCTCGGCCCTGATTGGCTGCTAATGCACAACACCTACACGGGTAAACACTTGATCCCCTGCTAAAAAATAAGTGTAGACGTAATTATTCCTGCTAAGAAAGGTGTTCTGTAATATGTGCTTTGTTTTTACTTGATAAAAAAAACGGTAGCACAGGAAAGTCAGGGGGAACAGTGGTGCTTTGGAGCTGATGTTGCCACCGCCGGGCCACTTTGCTCCAGCTGCTGCCTCCTCTCACACCTCTGCCCATCATATTTCCTCTCATTTCCATTGGCTGCTAAAATTCCTCGCAGTCTCCCTCTCCCTCCATAAATACCGAGCATCTCTTAGTGTTATCCGCATCCAACAAGCTTACCCGGGAGGAAACTAATCAAAGCCGCTTGATGTAACCACTGCGCTGCCGAGAGAGGCGTTTAGAAAAAGACGTTAATAAACCAGTTGAAGTAAGTGATTTATTTAAAATATGCTGGGGGTTTTTTATAAACGGTGAAAACCACCAGGAGCTGCGTGCGATGGAAATGCAGATAGCCCACAGGGAGATAATTGGGTAGGCGTGCTTTAAAACTTTTCTCCCTCTCGCCTCTGCTGGCTACGTGCTCGGAGCAAAGGGCCATTCAGCCGATTAATATAGCAGGCCGGTGGAGAAGTCCACATCTTCAGCTAGGCTAATACACTCTAACTGGCATAGGCCTATTAAATTCATTGTAAAGGCTTAATAATCAAACTGTTGGAATAAAGTCAAGTCTAAACAAAAACAGATATTTTCTGCTGTTCAATATCGATTGTGTCTATTTGTATTAGCCTATTCATCATATTATTCACAAGTATTTAATTTACTGCTGACTTTATTATCCTATTATTGCTATATTAAAGACACAACAAGAAACATACAGGAGGTAACTGGGCCGAAGCAATCCTAAAAATAATAGTTTCAAAGGTCCAGATGAACGTGCATGTGTCAGTTTGGGAAAGTGAGTTGTAGGGTTGGTTGTGCTAGGGTTGGGGGCAATGAGTGTGTGTGTGTGTGTGTGTGTGTGGGGGGGGGTTGTCTGGCAGTCAGCTGGTCTGATAAATACAATGCCAGTCTTTGTTTTATTTTCGTGACGCAGAAAATTAAGGAGGCCTGAATGCGGAGTCGTGGCTGGCGTCCTGTAATCAGGCCAGCGCGTGCCGTCCGGATTATCTCGTTAATTTCTTACAGAAAAAGGAGGTAGAAAAAATCTCTTGCAGCCAATAATAATTAATGGCTGGGTAGGGTATTTATTATTGAACGGATGTGGTGCAACAACCGGTAGCCGGGGGTGAAAAAAAAGTGACAGATTGAGTATAGAAGTGGCCGTTATTGGCTCTATAAAAACGAGGGGTCCGGCTGAGAGGAGCACCCTGGGGTCCTGGGAACTTTATTCTACAGGTAGGTGTCACTGGAAACGTTACGAGAGGCCTCACACAGCAGCATGTGGTATATGGGCTAATTAACTATTAAAAAAGAAAATATTAACACCTATAATAAACATTGGACATTTCTTGTATTTTATGTTGAGTATTTTCCTAAAGGCTATTCAACCTAACAATGGCCTAACACCGGAGAATTTAATGTATATACTATTACATTATAATCTTTAATTCATTAATATTGGCTTTATACATGTTTAATAACATATGAAAACCTATATTTATATAATATTCCTATGTAGATTTGAACATTTCTCTCACAAATTATTAATTCATACTGTGCCCCTATTATACCCCATTTGTTGATATTTCTATAATATTCCTAAAACAGAATATTGCTGAGTTGTATATGTTATCTGGGTGTGTTTTTGGACATTAAAAGTTTTAATAATTTGTCCGAATTTTTGCTTTTAATAAAATGTTTTTAAACCAGACCTCGTTTAGTAAAAGAGGTCCTTTCACCAATAGGGCTTAATCATTTCTGATGTAAAATATGAGATTGAAATTTACGTTTTTCCTGTAAAACTTTTACCTAGAGATAAATTTAGTGGTCCATCTCCTTGTTTGTTTAGATTAAGATTAAGTGCTCCTCTCTAATCAACACTTTTCGATGGTCTCACCTTCCAAATCTAATTACCGGGAGCAATTCATTAGGAAAGGAGGGGGAATCGCCCCGAGGAATGTCAATAATAAGTCAAAATTCACTTTGGAGAATGCCTCCATGTTTCTAATTATTTGCTAAAGTTGTCCTTCGTATTTTAATTTCGCTACATTTGAATGTACAAGGGTTTTAGTGGAAACAAACAATAGGCCCCAGATATAGAAATGAAGATGCTCAGTTGTATTTGAATGAGCTCTCAGTTTGCAGTATTGGATTCTTTGTTTGTTCCCTTAAGTCTTTTGTTATCAGCATTACTTATCGGTCAACAGTGGGCTTTGTTTCTGCAAATGGCCCCCCAATCAGCTGTCTATTTAGCTTCGCCTAACCTGTGGGTATATGCTAATTGAGAGCCCGGCTGGGGCCCAACGAGTGTGCGCATTTTAACGACAATGTTTTGTTTTGGTGGTGCTAGAAGAAGAGTGTGTTTTTGGGAGGGGGGGCGGTGGTAAGGGGCGGGGTCATAGTAGCAGTTAATGTGTGTGGTTGTGGTGGGGGGGGGGGGGGGGGGGGGGGCGGCGTAAACGCCTGTCAGCCAGACAGAGCATCCTCAGTCCAGCTGGGGGTCTCCACTCGGCTTTAAGAGCCCTGCGAGTCCGAGGACGCCCACTTCTTTAAACCCACCGTGGTGCGTAAAAGGCTGCGCGTAAAACCCAGCGGACACAGACCAATCTAGACGACCATAAAACCTCCCCGTTTCGTGTCCTGCTTCAGGTTGATCGAGACGAGGTGAAACACAGAACGGAGACGCGAGAGGATTAAAACACTCTTTTCTGCCCCATTTTTCGCATTTCTTCTCATTGGTTCCCCCTCCTCCGGTTGCCAGCATGATGTCTTATCTGAAGCAGCCGCCGTACACGGTGAACGGACTGAGCTTATCTACCTCAGGAGTGGACCTGCTGCATCCTTCAATGGGATATCAAGGTAATTACCAAGGTAATATCACCATAACACCAGACACTAGTAGACTACTTTTTCATAACCAGTGCATCTATTTTCATGACTAAAGCTTGTTTAAGTATCATGTATAAAATATAGTCCTATATATTTGATGTTATATTGTCAGACAGTTGTCTGCAATCAAGGTACAGAAGTTGGTATAGGCTATAGGTTGGTCATTTTAAATGATCAAGATGTCTTATTCATATTCTTATTTCCACAACCTTTGCTTTTCCCCCTCTTCTTATTAGGAACCCCTCGTAAACAGAGGAGAGAGAGGACCACCTTTACTCGGGCTCAGCTCGACGTGCTGGAGAATCTGTTCGGCAAGACTCGGTACCCTGACATTTTCATGAGAGAGGAGGTGGCCTTAAAGATCAACCTGCCTGAATCCCGCGTGCAGGTGAGTCTCCGACAAAAAAAAAAATACGTCAACCACACTGTCTAAGCTCGATAATCGGTCATTTGTCTCTTGAGAGGGGAGTCATGCCACTTCAGGGCAAAGTGTCCCATTGTTGAAGAAGTGCTTGATAACAGTCACTTATTGAGACGATGATATTTAAGTTAACTTGCTTTAAGTAACTCACTTTTTTATTTTCCGAGTAAAGTTTAGATGTAAATTGACTAAGTTTTAGAAAACTACGAATAGGCCTAGGCTATAGTTTATAAAAAATAACACTTTTTTATGTTCTTGATTTGGCTTTGTGATCACATTTAACTAATTTTTCAATATAGCCTACCATTTTTCCCCTACCAATTAGTAGTAGGCTAGGCTAAATTTATTCTGGAAACAGTCAAAGGATTGTTTTTTATAGCTAAATGAAATTAATTTAAACGCCTTTTCCCTTCAGGTGTGGTTCAAAAACCGACGAGCCAAACATCGCCAGCAGGCCCAGCAAACCCAGAGTGGAGTGCAGAACAAGGCTGTCAGCAAGCCGGTGAAAAAGAAATGCTCTCCGGTCAGAGAGGTCAGCTCAGAGAGCGGAGCCAGCGGGCAGTTCACGCCGCCCACGAGCACCTCGCTCCCGGCTGTAAGCAGCAGCGCGGCGCCGGTGTCTATATGGAGCCCGGCCTCCATCTCCCCGCTCTCCGATCCGCTGTCTACCTCCTCCTCCTCCTGCATGCAGCGCTCTTATCCCATGACATACACCCAGGCGTCGGGCTATAACCAGGGCTACACGGGCTCCTCGTCCTACTTCACCGGGATGGACTGCGGCTCCTACCTTTCGCCTATGCATCACCAGCTATCCGCCGCGGGCTCCGCCATGAGCCCCATGGGCAGCAACGGGGTCTCCAGCCACCTGGGCCCCGCGTCTTCCCTCTCTTCGTCGGCGTACGGGGCGGCGGGGCTAGGCTTCAGCGGCGCTGCTGACTGCCTGGACTATAAGGACCAAACAGCCTCCTCATGGAAGCTCAATTTCAACGCGGACTGTTTGGATTACAAGGACCAAGCAGCTTGGAAATTTCAAGTGTTGTGAGAGGAGATAGGCTAATTAAATGGACATTTTTCTCAAACTGCAGACTATAGGCCTAAAGACTAATCAAAATCAAAGACTGGTAGCAACAAGTGCGACGTTTTTTTTTTCCACGGCTACAGGCCCCAACTTCTACCTCGGGCAGAGCAGAGCAGGACTGCCGGCCGGTTGTCTCACTTGTTGGGTTAATTTATTGAACATTCAGACCGACTTTCCCCAACTTTGATCAAGGACACGGAACAAATGTGTTGACCAAAAGGAAAAAGGATCAAAAGAGCGAAAGATCCAAGCATAACTTGGTTGAGTATGAGGAATAGGTCAGGTTTTCTTCTAAGCTCCTTAAAGACTCCCCTCTCCTTTTTTTATTTTGTTGGCACGCTGAAGGGCCCCTTTGATCAAAGCGTTGTGCATGAATGTGTGTGTGTCTGTGTTTTGTGTGAGTGAGAGAGAGCAGCTCTGACCTGAACCTGGATGCACTATTAATTTATGAGAAATATGTTTAAAACTAGTTATAAGAGACAATCAGTCCGTTTGCGTGTGCTCATAAATGTCAGTTATGTTTTTGAATTATTTCCCCCCGTGTTAGATTTCTTTTAAAATTGTGATTCTTTGTTCTACTTGTATGCAAGTTTGCTTCGCGCCATACATGCGCCACAAACCCAGCTGTGAATTTGATAGATTTATTTCCATGTCTGGAGTGTTAAATGATAACTTATTAATAGGACATCTTAGTTGAATGGAATATGGAGCACAGCAAGCAAGGTCCATTTGCGCTGTGAAGTGCGGCAAGAAAGCCACAAACACACTAAATAACAATAAAAACCACTTGACCTGACCCAACACTGCCTGCATGTGTGAATCCATCGAAAGCTTCTGTGTTCATTCCAGTTTTTATCGCCTGTTTCTGCACACAGCATACCACACCGCATCAACAAGCCTGAGGAGGGAACCCCCTTTAATTTATAGCCTATACACTTGTTAATTTAGATGTGACACTTTTTGGTTTGCCATAAATCTCACATTAAACGTGTCAGTAAAGGTCAATTATCAAATGTTATTATAATTTTCCCTCTTTTACAGTCTATTTCTAATATGCTACTACTACTTAAGGGTCCTTGATTTTTGTCTGGGGAAGAATGTGAATTATGGCACAGCTATGTTAATCCGTCTCATAAAGAAGATAATCCACCATTTTCTATTGACGGCTGCTCTTTGGCTCAGGGCGCCGCTGGCCAGTTCACACGAGAAATGTGAAATGAGCTCTGCTGCTAAAGAGTCCAGAGGCAAACGTGCATTTCAAGACGGGTTATAGGCCTACACAAAAGCTAACAGCAGACGGGAGTGGGGGTTAAGGACTCAAACAATAACTCAATTTGTGATCCATGGTGGATAAACTACAGTTACTACAATTTTAATAGGCGTACCACGTTTTCAGAAAAAACATAACCAAGTGGTTAGACATAGGCCTAGTTTTCTTCAATCTGCTTCAACTTTAGTTATCAGATATTTCAAGAGATAAACTGAATTACTACATCATTGATCATCTAGGCCTATATGTGGCTAATATCCAAATCCTAAATCCTTCACCTCGAAACCGGCATTCTCTGGTATTCGCTGTAATACAACAATCTCGATCAAAATCAATGTATCCAAGCATCTGTTGCAGGGATTGTGATTAGTCCAAGGGCTCATGCACGGATTAAAGAAGAAGAAGAAGAAGAAGAAGAAGAAGAAGGGGGCCCGTGCTATCGGCCTAATTAGGATGTGACAGGAGATGTCAGTGAGGCTTCTTATAACGCTGGCGTGACTTTTTGCGTGCTTTGTTTCCCATTGACCCCCAATTAGCACCAAATGACACACCATTACAGAGCGACAAACAACTGACTGTTGTCTAGGGTGCACGCTATAAAACATAATTGATTTTAATAAATGTTTATGGATAACACTGGGAAACATGTTTGTACCACATTAAACTTTTGGCACACAGGCCTACTAAAATCGTGACCCAAATGCTGACGAGAATAATTCAGACAAATCTAAATCTACAAAACAATGTACATGAAACAGCGGGGGACGTGATGTACAGTTGAGGAAGAACACAATTATTGATTTTATATAGCCTAATGGAAGCCATATTGGCTATAATAGGCCAATATAGGGGGAACCCCCCATGATTAATAAAACTGTCAAATCTGCCTTCATAAAGATGAGAGCTTTTATATTTTATAATTGACAAGTTCTGAGATGAAAAATATCATATATAGGCCTATATCATTTTTATTTCAGCGTCAAATTAAAAGCTTCAACAGGTTCAATAATAACTGTCAGCAGAAAGCAGTAAGTCAGTCTTCCTGCAGCAGGAGGACCAGGGGCCCCCGAGTAGGCTATCCATTCGGTTTTAATTAAGCACAAGTGGCATATGGGTCCGGCAGACGCGCTTCATTAATCCTCTCATCGCATTTAAGAATGTTAAACAATAAAAAAGAGCCTCGGAAGCTTGTTCTTGGCCGAGGCGACCGCACATTTTGTCGACAGTCGCCGGAGGCAAAGCTTTCCCCAAGCGGCACCGCTTCACCGCGGCCTGGGATTTCCAGGTTTCCCCGCCGGCGGAGAGGAGATCCGACCTCCGCTGGAGGGGGCGTCCCGATCCAGCTCCACAGAGGCGATGGGCCCGTTACTCCAAATGATCAGTAGCCTACTTTACTTCTGTTACTGCTGACAAACATGTAACGCCGGCAGATGTAACACTGACACCGTTTTTAGTTTCTGAAAAAAAGTGTCAGAATACCTACATAACATTCTTCATGAGCAACATTTAGCCGAACTACTTTCCTGTGCCAGACAGAAACAAGGCATAGGCCTACCTACTTATGTCTTGCCATACATTGATCGTGTTCTTTCCCATGATGAAATATTCTTATATGGCCTTAAATGTTTTTTTGTGAGGTATTGACAGCCTTGTGAGCTTTAATATGATTTTAAATGGCTCATACTGCATACAGCCTACTACTAATGTAGTGGTCAGCGTATAGGCTATACATATTAACACAGTAAGTCCTCTTTTAGTTCAGTCTCTAACATCAGTTTAAAATGTAGGCATATTCAATTCTAGATTTTGTTTATTATTTATGACATTTTTAAAATCATATTTTGCTTCCTACCTTTTCCTCCTTTGATTTATAATTTATGTGACTGTTGTAACAACACAATTCCCGATTGGTTTAAATTAAATTTAAACATGATTTTTAAAAGAGATCATTTTACCATAATGTTATACAGAGAAAAAAAAACAGAGAGCGGCTGGATTCAAGATTTACTACTAACATAGCATAAAGAGGCATCTTTACATAGTTGGTGAATAATTGGGTATTTGGCAATAGGCTACCATATATTACCGAATATAGGCCTATAGTTTGTACCTCTGCACTATGTCTCTTTATAATGATAACATAATATGATAATTATTGTCTAGGGGAGTTTCATGATTTGATCTATCATGCCAATATGAGCTTTAAGAAGCAATAGTTCTTTTTTCTGCCAATATAGGCAAATGTTGGAGTATGGATTTTTGTGATCTTTTTCAGACTCTAACTCACTTTAACATCACTTAATATATCTGTCACATTAGGAATTGAATAAAATCATAAAAACTGAATCCAACTGAATCCATATCTGTGATGGCCGATTTAGAATATATATCAGATTGGCTTTGAATCAGCTTTGGAAAACCATATCATGCATCCTGTTTTTAAAGCTCTTTTTATAGTCAGCTTATAGACGGTGATTGGTTTTTGAGTCAGACCAATACAACAGGCCTATTGGGAACAAACCAACATGTCAATTATTGTCTGGAACGACGAAAGGCATGACACAAAAAATCAAGAAATGTTTATGTTGAACAATTCATGATTTAAACAAGCCTATCAGAGTTAATTTAAATAGGCTATGGTATTATCAGCTGTACAATGTCACTGACAGGCATATGACTTTGTGTTTTTAAGAATAAAGAATTAGTCAAAGTACTGGGGCAACAGTCCTGCATTTTTTAATACAGTAACCGCTGTTTGGTAACGTGTGATCTGGACCTGGTTTCTCGACAGCAGTTGCATAAAATAAGCACAAGATGACTCTAGTTTCTTTTATGAAGAAAAGAACATTAGAAATAAACGGCCAATTTGTTGGTGAGAATATAACTGAAGACTATTGTTATGCATAAGTATGTGTCCTACATTCCCCAAGAGACGATGTCTATCACATATCAAAAACGGCAACGCATACATAATTCATCTGCTGCAACAACAGTCATGGAATCTCATTTAGATGACTGAAACAATAGTGTTTCTGTACTCCTGTCAGACTGACGGTTGAGGAATATGGTAAATGGTACAAAGTACACAGCCTTAACTCTTCCATGACCCTCCTTAACTGTGTTAAGCCCTGCAATGTTTAGGGTGATTTCATCTCATGGATTACACAATTTGATGAGATTAAACTCAATTCTATCAGATGCACACGCTAAATGTTGCCATGTGATGTTTTAATGGGACTTAAAGCAACCCAAAAGCAGGTGCAGCCGTGTGTTAATTTATAGGCTTTCGCTTACAGCTCCCTTTCTATGCTGTAAATTTAACGGAGGATGGAGGGAAACTTGGCATTTCTCGTCATTCTGTTGGAATAGTGTTGAAATAGTTTCTGTCTTTAAAACTTTGAACAAATGCACCAAACTGACTGAGGTATTTATATCAATTATGAACCAGATTTACATTAAACAATTTAGCTCTATTGTAAAACATTGTTTTCTGGAAAATGTAAACAAGGCACAGAGTTGACATGTCAAGTGAAGCAGTTCTCCAAGTGTTTCTGGAGCTGTTTCAACGGTAAATCTTGCTGTTGTTTTTGTTGAAAAAGCTCAGTAGTGGTGGAAGAAGTATTTAGATCCTGTACTTAAGTAAAAGTACCCAAGGGAAATGTAAAAGTACGCTATCAAAGTTAAAACTCCTGCATTCAAAATTTTAGTAAAGTCTTATCAGTAAAATGTACTCGAAGTATCAAAACTAAAAGTAGTTGTTCAGTAGAAAAAGGGCACCTTTGAGTGACATTATTAGATTGTTAATACTATTGCATCAGTGAGTACGCAGCATTTCACTGTAGTAGCTGGTCTAGTGTGCTTTATACAGTTAGATATCTTCGTCCAGACTCCAAACTTAAGGGGCTGGCCCCCCTTGAAGGTCCACAAGATACACTGAACAAAATTATAAACGCAACACTTTCATGATGAGTTGAACTCAAAGATCTAAGACTTTCTCTATGTTCACAAAAGACACATATTTCTCTCAAATCTTGTTCACAAATCTCTCGAAATCTGTGTTAGTGAGCAATTCTCCTTTGCCGAGATAATCCACCCACCTCACAGGTGTGGCATATCAAGATGCTGATCAGACAGTATGGGTATTGCACAGGTGTGCCTTAGCCTGGCCACAATAAAAGGCCACTCAAAAATGTGCAGTTCCATCACACAGCACAATGCCACAGATGTCACAGGTTTTGAGGGAGTGTACAACTGGCATGCTGACTGCAGGAAGATCCATTAGAGCTGTTGCCCGTGAATTGAATGTTCATTTCTCTACCATAAGCTCTCTCCAAAGGCATTCAGAATTTGTCAGTACATTCTGTATGCCTTTGGAGAGAGAATTTGTCAGTACATCTAACCGGCCTCACAACCGCAGACCATGTGTAACCACACCAGCCCAGGACCTCCACATCCAGCATCTTTACCTCCCAGATCATCTGAGACCAGCCACCCGGACAGATGCTGCAACAATCGGTTTGCATAACCAAAGAATTTCTGCACAAACTGTTTCGGGGAAGCCCATCTGCATGCTCGTCGTCCTCATCGGGGTTTTGACCAGACTACAACTTTGGACAGCCATTGAAGAGGAATGGACCAACATTCCACAGGCCACAATCAACAGCCTGATCAACTCTAAGTGAAGAAGATGGCCCAATCCCAATGTCCACCCTCACAGACTCACAGACTTTGAGGCGCGTTCATGGTAAGTCCGTGAGGGCTTAGGGCTGTCCCACTGTCAAATCGTCAAGTGCGCGAGGTCTCTCTCGCAGACATTTTGAGCCCTTTATAGACCCTTTTCGTAAGTCCGTATTTCTGCATACTTTGGCTGAGGGAATTGCCCACAGTTCATAGGGGATACCAGGGGAAGCTTGCAGGCGACAGAAATATCACGGCCAATCTGCGTTATAAGAGAAGAAGAAAACAGTAAACAAACAAGCATCAACACCTACACTGATGTTAATATTGTTGAAAGTTTTCTTAACTTAAGATGGTGCATAGAACACATGAAGTCAGAGGAATGCAATCACCTTATTACACACTTGGTTTATTCAACTATTTATTTTAGTTTTTGCTTAATGATGCTGTTTGACCAACAATAGTGTATTGATTAATTTACATTTACCTCTCCTCCACTCTAGGGTGAGAGCCTGCAGGACTTTAAATCAGGCAAAAACATAAAATAAAAAGTGTGCCACGTGTTTCAGCGTTGTCAAGGTGATAAAGTGGCAAAGTGACGTCAGTTAAGTCTGTGAGGGTTCAGGGCTTCAGGGGGGACATTGGGATTGGGCCGACGTGTTGCACTGCGTGAGGCAAATGGTGGTTACACCAGATACTGACTGGTTTCCGGAGCCCCCCGGACCCCACTAATACAGTGAAATTTCACATTTTCGAATGGCCTTTTATTGTGGCCAGGCTAAGGCACACCTGTGCAATACCCATGCTGTCTGATCAGCATCTTGATATGTCACACCTGTGAGGTGGGTGGATTATCTCGGCAAAGGAGAAGTGCTCACAGATTTTAACAGACTTGTGAATAATATTTGAGAGAAATAGGCTTTTTGTGTACATAGAGAAAGTCTTGAGTTCAGCTCATGATGAATGGGGGCAAAAACAAAAGAGTTGCGTTTATAATTTTGTTCAGTATAAATCTGAAGGGTCGTGAAATGATTTATGGGAAAAACTGGCAATTTGAATTTTGAAAGTTGTCTGTAATCTTTGCATTTTTTTGTTAAATATTGGGTCATTGTACCACTTTAGGCCTTAAACTGTTTAATTGAAACAATCTGAGCATTTTAGAGGGGAAATGTCTCTGTTCTTGAGTAAATGTACTCACCTACACTGAAGCTCAGTCAATACCAAGTAATTGAATTAGGTGACTTATGTGTGCCTAAAGTGTTAATTATTGTCATTTTGATGATCAGTATTTTGCATTTGTATATGTTTTGTGGAAGTGGTCACTGCATTTGCCTTAGCATCATCAAACAGAACACACATGAACGAAGCCAAAGTTTTCCCTGTACAACAAAGTGAACATCTCAAGTATATATATATATATATATATATATATATATATATATATACACACACACAGTATTAGAGATATATTTGATACCACTGTTGGAGTCATTGACCGAGCCAGATTCTGTTAGGCGCCCATGGAGAGTTTGTTGTTATTGTGCATACAATTAGGATCATGGGGCTGTTTATTACAAGATTTGTTTGGCTCTTTTCCAATTCCCCATGAAAATTGCTGCAGAAAGTGCTTACTAACTGGACCTCCTGAGTGCTTCTACAATAATAATAGCTGCTTTCACCTTCTGTTGATGCTATTTTTGTACTGCTACCATGGCACACTGCATGCATGTTTTTAATTTTCTTGTGAGGAGAGGGACACTCCGCCAAACACAAAAGCATTTTGTATGAGCTAAAACATTTAAAGACTTTCTGTGAGAGCATCTGAAGATCATGTAAATACATTGTGCACAGGCCACAGGCTGTAATGTGTGTATTCCCATCTTTTCTCAAGTCCTTTATATATCAATTAAATGCTGTTTGACTTCTTGTATCTTTGAGTGTAAAAACCCTGCAGGCTAAGGATATAGACCCCATGATGAGCATAGCCCTGCTCTAAAATCATAAAAATCTGATTTGTACCATTATCTGTACATTAATCTCACCCACTAATAACTCAATTTATATAGAATTAACAGATTTCAAGACTTCAGCCTGTTATGAATGTATGCAAACCTCTTAAAATGAAAGCATTAGTGAAATGATAAACTGAATGACTTTTGAGTGGTGCTATGATTTGAGCTGGGTGTCCCTATCGTATGGTTGGAATTACACATGGGAGCCAAGTTATTTATTATGATGAGATATTGTTACGTGAGGAAAATACAGCACTTCTACACACATATGTTGTACACATACACACACAGACATAAATCAGAAAGCTGATTACAGGTTTAGAGAAAATCCAGCATATGTAAAATAAATAAATAAAAATGAATTGCCATTAGAGAATTACTGCTACACATAAAGTCAATGCCTAGTTAATGTTTCTTTCTCGCATCCATTTAGCTTCAGGACCTTACAACCCTGGATTATGCCGACAGTGGACATTCAGCCAACAAAGCACTCCTGCCTTTATGAGAACAGACCATTAGCAGGGGAGGGATCATAAATCTCCTTATAATAGCAAAAGGGAGATGTTCTAATAACAGATTACATGCATTTAATGGACAAATTTACATCTATAAGCTGAAGCTAAAAGCATTTGATGCAAATAGATGACTTGGTGAAGCTTTGTCGAGGAAGCTATAGGACAGCGAGGAGGAGGCTGTGTGGGTAGCAACATAATGAAATCAAAAACACACCTGCACCGTGGTTGTTTCGCTAGCAAAGTTTGATATAAACCTGTTAATCTGATGCTACCGGTCTTGTATTTGGCTCAAGAGTAATACTATATGTCTTCTAACACAAACACTAAGGAAGTTACAGTTCAGTGTAATTATTAGGTTTCATTGTTCACTCAAGCACAGGGATGACTGGAGCCTGTTGCTAAAATCATCAGACTTGAAACGAATGGTTGGTGCCACACTTGATCTTTGTTAATAAAAGCTTAAAATCTGAGCCTGTTGTCACATTGTACATATTTATCCAAAAGGGAAGCACATTATTTATATATGTACAAACTGGAAATCGACAACTGTTTTTTTAAAACAATCTTGGAAAACTAACCATAATGAGATTGTGTTTGCTTATGTTGGTCATGTTGATAGCTAAACATGTGTGCTACTAATGGAAGCAATCCATTTAGCCATATTTTGGCAAAAATATCAGCACACAAATGGATAGTAGAGAAGTGGGATCTTTTAATGGACATTTTGATGTTTTTTTCCCCTAATAAAAAATGTGCCAACAGAATATGTTACTATACAGAGGTCACAGGTCAAGGGGCTTCCCATTGCTTGTCAGAAAACCGTAGTGTAGAAAATCTTACAAACTCCATTCATGCCCATAACCTGCTGCAATTAGGAGACAAATAGGATGTGATTTATAAAGATAAACCAAAAGCAGGTAAGCTGCAGGACAGACCTGATGATCACAGTTTCCTCCTTTCCATTGGATTAAACACCTTCCTCCTCCCTCTGTGTCTCTCAGGGCAGATGGAGAGGTAGTACAGTAGAGGAGGATGGATGCAGAGTTTGTTGACAGATGCCTCTCTCCCTGCCCCGCCTCGCCTCGGCCCACCTGTTAAGGGCAGCAGTGAGCTCCTGGAGGCGAGCGTGTCTGTTGTGGACACATGCAGGGAGGTGGCGGCTGGGGAGGGGTGGACTGGAAATGCTGGCACGTGCCTCCCCGTGGAGTCCTTTTTCCAGTTACAAGTCCAGTAACAGGGCGCACACATGTATGTATGTCTGTGTGTGCAGGTGTGTGTCTCTATGTGTGTGTGTGTGTGTCCCCCCGTGGTAATATAAAGCACAAGGGAATGGAGCAGGCATTGATGTGTTATGTGTTATATGTGCTTGTGGATCAATCATATGTGTGTGAGTGCATTAGTGTGGGTGTGTTTAGGGGAGCAGGAGGAGTGTGCCCTCTCTGTCGCCCCCACAGCCGCCACACGCCTGGCCACCTGCTCTGGGATTAGAGAGCATGCGGATTACACGCGTCACAATGGCGATACACAAACACAAATATGCCCTCGGCCAACAAAGGACACGTACACACACACACACACACACACTGGACAGCCTTACCGCTAATCACTTTTAGCATCTTCAGTATTTTAATAGTTTGGGAAATAATGACTCTGGATGCAGTACAGAGACAGTATTGGTGCAGAAGGAGATATTTTAAACGGTGGATTTATTCTGTGGATTAATTTTTATATGTTTATTGAGAAAGGCTTTTTTGCACCATTCACATGACTAGTTGTTTCAATAGGTTTTAAGGTGTGTGTGATGTGGAGGGGGGAGGTGGGGGGTGCCCAGGGATGTGTTTTGCCATGCCTGCTCCACTGTGACCCACAACAGATCTGCTGTCCTATTTTTCAACTATAAAAACACTGTGACGTCAACACGGAGAAACCAACACGCGATCACCACCAAGAAAGGTCCTCAAAACACAACATCACCATTAGCAACAACAGCGTGGACAACATAAACACAAACAACAATCACTCTTCAAAGCCACATGCTCTAAGTTGCAACCAAAAGGGTCAATTCAAAGATGACTCAAGAGGCCTTTCTCTACACAAAGTCCTGTGAAGAATAGTGAGTGCAGGGATTCAGTGAAGCACGATTAGTCATTTGTTTGGTTGTAGTCTGAGGTGTGTTCAAAACAGGCTCTTCATGAGGTCAGTTACTGTACGTATTGATTTACTACATCATTCTCTTAGTTATTTTTAACATTATTGTACACAGAGCTTTGATTCAGTTCCCCTGAGCTCCCCTTTAACCATTCTTTTTAAATCTGTGTCTTGCCAGCCCACAACTTCAAACAAGAGCAAAAAAGGGCACTTCAAAAAGGCAATGGAAATAAACTGAGAAAACAGATGTATATAATAAAAGGTAAGCCACATTTAGTCTGAGAAGTAAAAACAGAACACAAGCACCACTTTTCACTAAAGGTATTCAAAGTTTCAATGCATAAAATGGAACCAGATACTCTTGATTTGTCACTTTTTAAAATGTGTTTCAAGTATATGAACCTTGAAAGTAAAACACTTATTATTATTTGGAATCTCAAGTAAGTAACATTATGTTTTAAGTTATACAGGTCATTTCAGCGTGTTTTGGGCGAGTCATTTATATACAAAGGAACGCAATATTACAAACACCATCCAGCGGCTTGAGAGGAGCCATCAGCTCATCACTGTAACAGTCTTGCTTTTGTATGCATGATGTAATTCAATGCTTCAGTGTCATTTACATTTATATTCTAATGACATAAACCTATTAGAAAAATTACAGTAAGGTGAAGTAAAAAAAATACAAAGATCCGGATCTACAGCTGATCAACACATGAACTATCAGCAATCTGAGTGTTCAGGCACATTTCAAAACATTTGACCTCCTACACTTGTTGGATGGCGGTGAAGAGTAAGAGGCGTTTAAGTGGCGGGATGTTGGGGGGAGATCTTCTGCTACTGTCTTGCCCCTCTTCCTCGCCTCCTTTTGCCCCACGGGGTCAGCGGGTTTGTTTTGCTAATGACCCCATCCCGTTATGACCTCATTCAGGTTGCGCTCAGTAATTGGTGGCACACTGACATTGGGGGTAGGGGGTCACCCGCCCAGGGGGCCAATCCTATTGTAAACATTCCTCCCCAACAAATAAGGTATTGTTATTGATAATTAACAGCAATGAGGTGTACTGTGTGTGTGTGTGTGTGTGTGTGTGTGTGTGTGTGTGTGTGTTAGGGCAGGGAAAAGGATAATGAGGATGATGTAGGTGATGAATGATGATGACAAGTGAGGTGTTACCACAGATTAACCTTGGCATGGAGGGAAGTGGCAGCTATGAAGCTAAATTAAGTGACAGCAAATATTTTTTAGTGCTTTGTTGATGATGATGATGATGATGATGATGATGATGATGATGATACTCTTCAGGCATTCAGCTGCTGAAGTGCCCTCGTGCAAACCACGGAGTCCTGAGCAGATTAGGGATCAGAATTTCTTACTGCACAGTCTCCTTATTTAAATGTGTCACAACCACATCTGATCTGGACTGATGTGGAAAAGGATATTTACAGTAGCTTTGAGGAGATTATTATTATTCGAAAGTCCATGGTTTTGCACTACATTTCAGAGGGAAATATTGTACTTTTTTTCTCCATTTATTGTCTGCTGTAGTTACTCTTACTTTGCAGCTTATATTTTACATACAAAACATATGATCAGGTTATAAATATGACACATTGTCATGGATCAAACTACCCAGCACTGTATGAAGTAGTTAAAATTAGCTTCATCTCGACCAGCCACAATGTTAAACAGCTACTTCCACATTAACGTATCTGTCATTTGAATCCAATAATGATTATCATCATCAGCGTGGATCCTTTTGTGGATCGTGACATGGATAAAGAGGCCAATCTTAGAACCACAAAGTTGCAGTGTGGGTTGGGATGCTGGTGGTTGGAGGTGGATGACCCATCTTTGGGGGGTGGGGGGAGTCTCTCATTTCTTAAAATGCAGCACCTGCAAGGACTCCTTTTCCTCATGTTTTTTGTTTTAAGCAAAAACCTCTTAGCAGGTGCAGTTGATGTGGAAGTTCTTCAGGTTGATCTTGATGTTCCCCTTATACCTCTTTTTCTGAGCTGATGTTAAATGATGGCGTTCTATTTCAGTTGGTGTTTGCTTGCTCTAGCACGCACAATGATGTTTCTGTGTTTGTCTTTTCAGCTAATTTATTTGGTGGTAGGGCTCTAGGGCTATGATGTGTTTTCTCTAGGTGGTGCATGTTTCTGCTTAATTCAGTAAAGAGGGAACAACTTTCATCTGAACAAGCAGTTTGGTCCTCACTTGTATGTCTTAGTCTGCAAAAAACGCTCTCCTGAGGTTTACAAAGGTCCCACAAGCACAGCTGATATGATGATGTATTTCTTTGTCAATGTCAACTCTGAAGGAGAGGAGGCTGCCAAAGTGGTCCACACTTGGTTGATATAGTCAGTGTTTATTGCAGGTGGGGAAGCTACGATTTCTGGTGGCAGTTGTGGGAAAACATATGTTTTCCTTAGATTCGGGGCCAGTCCCAGGAGCCTGTATGCTTGAACAAATGCATCAAGGATGCACTACAGATGTTCTTCTGAATGGGCATAGATGATATTATGATAAGCATACTGAAGCTCCAAATATATAAGGATATAATATAACACACTGATACTGGTTATTAATACTTTTACTTAAGTATAATTATGAATACAGGATTTTTACCTGTGATATTGTGAGTATTTGTACAATGAGGTACAAAGTAAATGATCACAACACCACCACCTCATATGGGGACCATTTATATATGCTGCACTAATGTGGTAGATATAGTTATTATCCATGACAGAAGTGAATAAGTTACTGTCTCATCCTCCACCTCTTTTCCCAAAACTTTAATTTTGCTCGCAGATGGAGGCCTCTCTTGTGTGGATGGAAGGTAAACTATTAAATCGGCACAAAATGATTCCCCCAAGGTCTGCGTGAATGTGTGTGTGTGCTTAAGCGTTAAGTGGTTGCATGTCTCCTGTGAGAATTGCCCGGGGTCATTCGTGGGTTTTTCTAATGTGTGTCTACATGCCATTATTCAAATGAATTGAAGGGGAAGTGTATCATTGTGTGTGCGTGCGTGCGTGCGTGCGTGCGTGTGTACAATTACATTCCACAGAGAAAATGCACCATCGTCTGTACATCAAAAAATTCAAATGATAGCTATCAGTCTTAATTATCATCTACAATGAGCAATATGTAATTACACAGACATTATTACCATTAATTATAGAGCATTTATAAATTAATTAGCATGTATTATGTCTTCTTTGGGTTTGTGTGTGTTTGCAAGTGCTCCTTGGCAAAGTATTGTTCTGTTGGTGTTACACTGTGTGTGTCATGCAAGAGAGCACCATAGGAACAACAACCCACAACAACAACAACAACAAAAACAACAAAAAACATGGGATGAAAGTGGTTCTGCTTGTGTCTGGTTTATATCTGAAAAACAAACAAACAAAAAAACAACGCTACACATGCCCACAAATACCCACATATGCAAACACAAACACGCACAATCTAGCTTCTTTTTTTTTTCTTTACTTTTAGTGGGTGGTAGCAAAATTCTTCCCTGCAAACTCCCCTCCTCCTCCACACCTCTCCTCTCTCCCCTCTTCTCATCCCACTATCACATCGGACAGGGTCTACTTATAGTACCACGCCAGAGAGCAGAGAATGGGAAGAGAAAGGGTATTATGACAGTGAGGAGAAGAAAAGAGAGGGAGCGAGAGAAAAGAAGGGCAGACAGGGTATTATGAGAGAGAGGGATGAGAGCAGTGAAGGCATTTGGAGTCTTTATTCGCCTTCCTAAGCCACGGGCTCCGCTCCCAATCCGATTGGTCGATACGGCCAGCCATGTAAATGAAATGCAAAGCAGAGAGACCCTGACTTCCCTTTGCCAATTTGTGGGGCCCTTTCTCTCTTCCTCCGCCGATGGCTTCGTTCTTTTATCAGTCTGTCTTCCTCTCAACGTGACGCCTTTCTTCCTCAGTATCACAGCTTGCCGCCTCCAACCTCTGATTCTTCCCCTCTCTCCCTGGAAGATAATGATTTTCCTTTTTTTCCCTGTAAGAGCTGAACTCTGCACTTCTCTAATGTTCAGCTCGAAGGATTTAATCCACAGAGGCTTTTTTGATTTCCTGGGAAACTCCAGTGGTGATTAAGCATATGCTCTTTTGCATGTGTGCTGCTCTGTTTGTGTGTGTGCAGAAGCATATATATCCCTTCACGCTTTTTCTATAATGCTGGATTTGAGGCCATTAGAGGCTGTTTGCTCTTCAGTCGCAGTTTTCTTCAGCTGCATTAGGGAAAACTGCACAGGGCCGACCTTTAATGAAATTCTCTACACTTTATTTGTTTATATCAAAATGCTCTTCCTTCATTTAGACATTTCAGTTAATGTCTATGACGGAGACCCTCCTTCACCCCTGCAAAAGGAGTGTCCGTTGACACTAAACTCTTCCCAGGGGGTAGAGTACCAGTAATGGGGACTCTGGCTGCGTAAACCCCTTGCTGTGAGATTTAGGTTTATTTATTTTATTTATTTATTTTGAGTCTAATCAGCTCCAACAGTGTTTCGTGTGTTTTTTTTCCAACAGGATGGGACGGGGTTACAGGCCAATAGATGGGGCAGGGCTGATGACAGTTTTAAGTGCAGACAAATGCCACAGTCTGTCCCAGATTAAAAATTCCCACTACCACTGTAATCCCTGTAGCACTGCCAAATTGGTATTTCCTTCCCTTCCCTGAACTGAGCGGCACTGGATGAGCAGAGACTGGGACAGGATGAGAATGAGGATCACATATTGGCTTGAATGGCCTGACCTGATTGAACTCCTTGGACTTGTGTATGGTTGGACTGGCCTGAACTTCTCACCTAATTCCTCTGGATAAGCACAGTTAATGGCAAGGACCATTACTAGTTTCAGGAATCTGTTTTGCTGGTGTTCACAAGAGGAAAAAGTATATCACGCTAAACTTCAGTTCTACTGAAAAAGGTTTTTGAAGAGAGCTGTGAATGCACTATAGGTAATGAATATAAATAGCAAAGATGAACAAGAGAGCCAAATTATAGTAGATATGTATGCAAGAATGTAACAAAGTGAAGAGCAGAGGGGAGTTCAGGGAGGAGAACTATATTGGTCAGTGGCTGTGCTCTTAGTGTTCATCAAGCAAACACTGCCACCTGCAGACGGCTCTTTATATCACACACAGGTTCAAACAGACAGAATCACATAGCAGGACCGAAAAATATGTTTGTCTGTAGAGGAATTTCATTCAGAAGTTTGTCCAAATTAATGTTTGTCTCCAAAATGCCTCTAGACTGTGGAAACCAATGTAATATCTGCCTATAATATAATACAAAAATTAAATAAAAGCTGATATTTAATAACCCACCTATAACATAATAGAAATGTGCTTTTGTGTGAGTTTTGATGTTGCTAAAAATATGTGCTATGAAAAATGCAATTGAGCATATATTGTACTAACAAGCCTACATATACATAATCTACACTAAAGCTTGCAATAACTCAATTAGAACCAGAGAACAACTGAAGTTTCTATCGCAAAAAGCAGAACATAAGGCCTCACTGGATTCCCACCTACCAACAGTGCCAGTTGTGTTGGTTACAATTAGCGCTAGACTGAAATATCAGCAGATATTAGCTTATTGCAGATATATCTAATAGTGTACATGTCGGCCAATAACTGACAAGAAATTGCAAAACAGAAATGCAAAACTAGGTTTGAGGTCATTTAGAAACCGTGTCCCCATTGTTACACACATAAAGAGAGCCGACATGTTGATTTGTCAATTAAAAATTACTATGAAACAATATATTATTATTAGAATTATTTTAAATTCAGTATTGCTGGGGGGAAGTTACAATGCCTGGCCAAGCTGGACCCAGATGTCTGCAATGGTGGATCACATACACTGTACACTACAATCTTTAGGTGTTCAAACCTATGTTTGCGGGTGTGTTCATCCTTAGTACTTGCATATTACATTTTGCGTTGAAGAAATGGCCTTCGAAACCATAATGTAATCAGCACCACAGATATGTACAGTAATAACTTATTTATATGCAAAAATATATTACCATATGAATTCAACATTTTTATCACATTTATAGGCAGGTTATATTAGCACTTTTATACAATTTTTATTTACATTATCAATTGCTACACAAACTCAATACACGTCATCTATTACAGGCGTGTTTCATGAAAGACATTTGAACATGTCTCAGCAAGATATATAAAGTGTAAATAAGGACATGGCTGTAATGACGGCTGAATTCCTATTAGCTGCTTCAGTTTCAGGGCCGTGGTACTGTGCATGCTGGCTCACTGTCATGGCTTACAGGGAAACTTGAATAGAACGGAGCCATCGTTAATGTTATTAGCAACACCTGTGATTTGCTTACTATGACAACTCAAAATGTTGCTGTGAAAAAGGCACACTGCATTTTGGAGTTTACTGCCAAAATAATGATTAACGAATGTTCTTTTGCCAGTATTTTGACAGTTTATACCATATGGTCCAATTACATGTTTTTTCTGGGGCTCTTTTTGTAATGACAACTTTGCAAACTCCATCCGCTGATGAAAGAAATACCAATATGTTGACTTTTTATATTTGACTGCGTATTTCAAGGTCAAGAATGAACCTACAAACTCAAAATTGTATTCTCTCTGCTCACGTTTTGCTTACGTGTTGAAGTTGATCCCAACTCCAATTAAAAAGGGCCAGTTCACCCAGTTTACCAAAAACTAACAATCGCATGCTTGTTCTCGGCATATGGCCATGCAGATCGTGGTTTGATTTGTCTAGGTCTGTTTTTGAGATTTCTGCCTCCACCCCTATACAATGGAGGTAAACTCTTTTTTTGTGGTCTCAAAGTTCTGAAAAATTCAATTTTTGAAAAAAAATCACCAGCAATGGTGGGTAAATGGGTAATTCAAAGAACCCACTGTGAACAGTTTTCAGTGGAACTACTTCATACTGACAAAATAAAATCTTACAACTTGGACAACCAAAAGCACCTGCATGGCCAGATAAGAAGTAAGTGAGAAATTAGGTCTTTTTGCCAACCCTTTAACAAATGGCAATTGTAACAAAAACTTAAGTCACCATATGTTAACTGTGTAACGTAGACCTGGAAATGTGTGTACGCAGGTATGCACCATTATGGGCAATGTGTGGGAAGCCACTCTACAGCTCCATGACAAGAGGGAGGAGGCCTATGTCAGACACACATAAACACACACCCTCCTCATCAGCCTCATCAGCGTCCTCCCATCAACCCTCTCTTCGTCGGCTCTCCCCTCCTCCTCCCAAACCCTCCCAACAGTCCTGCCAAGCTGACAGCTCCAAGCTCCATGGAAAATGAGTCTCGCTCGCATTACAATCGCGCAGGACAGATTCCATTAGCACTATCTGAAATTGAGCACGGGGAGCAGAGAGCGGGAGGCAGCGGCGCGTGCCCTTATCAGAGGGAGAGGGTGAGTTCCGCCGACGTCACTAATCCACCGGGCAGGATTGAGCAGGCACACACAAACACACACGCACACCCACACACACACACATCGAAAGACAACTTGGGGAAGATGCACGATGCACACACAATCTTTCATACTGAAGACAACTGGAACAAACAGAAACATACCCCCCCCCACACACACACAAACACAGAAAGACACACATAAAGACAAACAGGAAATTAAAGGCTCATAAACACATATATACAAATACCACGACATACTCTCACATTGTACAATGTACTAAAAGGGGCCACAATTTGCATTTAGCTGAAGGACATGATGAAACTGGTGGAAAACAGGCAACAGATCAACTCTCATGCACCCTCTCTGTGTGTGTGTGTGTGTGTGTGTGTGTGTGAATCTTTTTGAGTCTTTTCCTGAGGAGTGCTGGCAGGTCTGTTCAGTGCCGCTGCTGGTGGGATTTGTAACATGTCAGTCCGTTGGTTTGAGATGAAACTGAGCCTCTCTCGCACTTGCTGTGTGATCTCTACCTCCCTGCTTGAGTGGCCCTCAAGTCTCTCTCCCCCCTCTCTTCTCACACACGCAAAAGTCCCCGCATGCATACAAACATAAACACATTCACCATATACATGCTCTCACGCATAGATGTGCATTTGAAGGAACACGCCACATGAGCCCAGCCCCCCAACCTTGTGTCCTCCTCCTCATAGTTATTAACCCTTGACACTTAAATCCAAGGGTATGTGGGTGTGTGATATAGCTATGTGTGTGTGTGTGTGTGTGTGTGTGGGAGGGAGGATGAGGTTAATCTTTATGTAGTGGGGATCTTTCACACAAGATCACTCAATTTAAATTGAGCGGGTACACTTTGATGTCTCGAGCCCCCCCTCTTCCTTCACTCTCCGTCTCCCATTCACCCCTCTAATTTGCTTCATGTTGCCCCCCTCTGTGCCCCAGTGATAAGGTGTAATGAGAAATGTTTTGAAAATGGCTCTCACCTACCATACCATGCGATGCTAATTGAGCGTGTGCGTGATACAGCCATAAGAGGAGAGCGCTCATCCCTGACCGTTGAAGGTGCTAAGGAGAGAGGGAAAAGAAAAGAGGGACACTTATATTATTATTTTTCCAACCAGGGGTGAATAGCAGGGAGTAAAATAAAAGTGACACGGGCTTGCATCAACCCAGAGCCAATGACAGCCCTGCCCCCTCAAAGACACAAAGTAATGAGGGGAAATACCATCTTCATTAGTTGTCATTTACAGGGAATTACGAAGAAGCTTCCTCAGGGCTGTTATTGGTCACGCTGAGAGCGAGCAGCGAGAGCAACATCAGGGAGGAAAAGAATAAACTTTGGGAAGATGTGGGAACAGAGGAGCGTTTGGCCTACATTCATTTAGCAGTGGAGGGACGCCACTGCTGTAGCAATTCCCTCACCAAAATGGGGAACATGAAAGACAAATTAGCTCGGTTTCAACAGCAAACTACAAATCAAACAGGAACAGAAATTGAAAGTTAAATTAGCTGAGTTTCAAGTAGAAATTATAAACAAACAGGAAGAGTCACATTAAGTTAAATGCAAAATTACCAGATTTCTCAGCTATGAAAGAGGTTGCAAAATCAACACTGTGACACATGCGAATAAAAATGACAAGAGAGACATAAAAAGAGTTCCAAAGAAGCCAAACTGTCGGGCCTATAAGATTACAGGTATCAGCTCTCGCCAACAATACCTACTTAGTTTAAAGTTCATGCGTTTAAGATAGCTGTTGGTAACATAAGGCCAAGCTGTATTCACTAGTTTCAGAAACAAAACCAGCTCAAGCTTACGGACAAGAATTTAAAGTTTTACTAAAATATTGTTTGTGTTGTAATGTCAAAATATGGGTTTCATAGCAGCATAGGTAATTAGGACAAACTTACGCAGTTTCTTCATGTCAAGAAAAATGGCTACGGCTCGAGAGAGACGCGGGTGGGCGGGGCTTTCCACTGTGTTCAGTTGGCATCTCACTTAATTTACACGGGAGAATTTACTGTGTAAACTGCGCCAAAAAATTAAACTGCGGAATTATTGGAAATATAAAGATAATGTTTTCAGAATCTTGACACGATTATGCAAAGAGGAAAGCAGTCACAGAATGGAAGTGAGTAAGGATGACAGAAAGTCTAAAGTTTACACAGTGGGTTGACAAAAACATTGCAGAGTGAAGTAGTCTGCCTAATGCTACTTAGGTCTCGGCAAGAATTCAATTATCAACTTTCAGTGGTATGGAATCGTGATAAAATGGTCATATTGTGCTAAAATAAAAATTAAACAATTAAGTTACTGAAGTTTGGTTTTACATGTTTGAAGAGTTTTGTCTGATGTAAAGCATAACACTGGAACAAGATTCATTGAATCTGAAGATTTTATATGTTATTTTGCATATTTGCCATATCATATTTACATGCATAGGAGTAGCCCATATGTATAAAATGTATACATATCAATCTTAATATGGTGTTATTGTTGATATTACTGTTACTGTGTGCTGTTCAAATATTTGGGATACATCTGAGAGTCTCTGAGATTTATACCACTTCAGCGCAACAGGTCAATGGAATTTCATCTGTGGTGCTCACAGCCAGGAAGGTAAACATCCATCCATCCATCCATCCATCCATCCATCCATCCATCGTCAACCGCTTATCCTGTGTACAGGGTCGCGGGGGGAAGGTAAACAGCACTTTAGAAATACTGAGGTCATGTGATCTATTTCAGTCCCACTGCACAAAAGTAAGAAAGTCTCAATTTTTCTATATAATTATTGTGAATGGTTAAATTGTACTTTCTGTAAAATTGATTCCCCACATGAAGGCCAAACTGCCACGAATAACATCCTGTGGACACATACAGAATACTTTACTTATTAACCTAATCGTATATTCAAATTTAAACCATATATTACCAACAATATACTGTGATCAGCTTAGAAAATATCCACCAAGTGCAAGTTTTGATTGTAATATGTTAAGTCCTACAAATGAGTCGAGGACATGACCTCTGGGTTACCTAGTTAACTAATGCTGTAGCCTATATAAAAAGCAAAATGCTAAAATTATGCATACATAAAATTGTGCTTATTTAGGGGTATGGTGGTTGGTTAAAAGGTGAAGTAGCATCATCAGCAGGCCTCCCATGGCTGCCACAGTGACGAAGTATATTCCTGAAGGCTTAAGTGTATACCCCTGTATATGGCAGGTGTTGAAACAGATTCCCTCCTCTGTCGTATTCTCATCCAGTCACATCTAGGTTGGGCCTTCTCTTCCCGAACAGTGACTAGTGGTGACGGCCTCCATTGCGGCAGACTGGGGGACCACTTGGTGAGACAAGACAGTCCGGATTACCAACCCACTGCCACAACATCACCTCCCTAACAGGATAACAAACTCCATAAAATAATCAAACTTATTAAAACTCTTAACCCCTGTTTAATACACTTTGCTCAGCTTACGTGAGCTGGCATTCACTCCTAACCGAGCCACAAAAGAGAACAGTCTTATAACACTAGAGAACACAGGACAGCAGCTTGTGATGCCTTAATATTGGCTTTAATTGGATTTGTAAATTATGTGGCTAAATTAACACTTTCTGTGGCTCTGTGACTTAGTGAAATGTGTAGAAGGAAAGAAAAAAGAAATGAAAGTCTTAAAGTTAATTAATCGTCTGTGGCCCCAGCTTAATTAAAGTTTCCCAGTGTTTGTAGTTAATGGGTGGATTGATGGAACAATGGTATGAACGCCCCCTGCTACCTCCAGAGTGAGTCCGCTGAGAGTTACAGAGAGGAAGATTTCTGAGTCGCTGATTAACACTCGCACACACCAACTCAGATGCCTTCACATGCTCATCAATTGCACATGCTTATACACTACGTTTGTGTGCACGTACGCCCACCCGCACGCACGCACACACACACACACACACACACAGTCCCCTTCAAACTTCCCAGTCACAGATACACATTACTTCCCATTGAGGGTTTCACATTAATTAGCTGGGATCAAAACCTACAAATCCCTCCACAGAGAATTGAACTGTACGACTAAACCCTGCCTCCATCATCTATGCTAGGTCCCATGACAAACACACACACACACACACACACACACACACACACACACTGAGCATGGCCGGATAAATCTGCAAGGGAGCATCAGGGCAAGAAAGAGCTGCTGGGCCCCTATTAACCCCGTTCCTTCCCTCTCTGTGCCGTATGTACAGTATTTCCTATCATGGAATATTTTCTTTCCCACAGTTTGCTCTGTGGTAACCTGATTAAATACAAATTCATTTATAAACACACACCATTTAAAAATAATATAATAGTATCTTATATGTACCACGGCTAGATTTTAGAACTTTTGTTACTCAAGCAGGACTCACCAGAAAGCAGCAGTAGTCTAATTGTTTTAGCCACACATTGTATAGCACACTTAAAATAGTATGGCCTTATGAAGTAGGTACTGTTAACATGTTAGCAAACAGCTGCCTATTTACATGCTAATTAAGCAGATACAAGTTCTATCATTAACCCTAACTAACTTCTGATAGGTGTGGGACACGTGTATACATGAACGCCCCTGCCTACTGAAATATAAATGTATCAATACAATACAATTAATACAGTTGATGCATACAATTCATACAGAGAATATTTAGCCTGGGACAACAAAGAAATAGTGAAATGATTCACCATTGCAGTGTCTTTTTAATCGCTCTCCACAAAGAAACAATATGAAAGCCAACACACAGTGGACGGGCAATGGTAGCTCCCCTGGAGCTCCCCCATATTTCGAAACCTGGTTAGCATACGTCGTTTTTTTAAGGAGCTTTTTCAATGAAAACATCTGAACACTGTTGAAAGCACAATTGATGAGAGCGTTGAGCATAAACCAAAGCAGTAAAGTTGCAGGCTGTAACAACAACAATAAGCTGTGTAGAGCTGAGGGGAACTGCAGAGTCAGGTGATAATTGTGGGTTCATCCAAGTCACCCTTTTCATTACTGTATATGAACAACTGTAAAAATATTGATAACGGCGGCTTTAAGGCTTTATTTCAGCCACCATAACATCTACGATTGAGTTATTTCATCAGAGACAACACAGAGAGTGTGTTCCCCATTAAAGCATTCCCCAGAATGAAAACCATGCTTAGTTACAAAGACACTGCCCACAACATGAAGCAAAACATTTCAACTGTTACTCAATTAAGTTCTATGCTCGGAATGTGATGGCACAATGCTGTTTCTTTATTCCAAAACCGGTTATATATGAAAAGGTTAAAACTTATCTTCAACAGCAAAGTTTACCTTTTTGAGTGCACTGAAAAAGAGGTTTTAGTTATTGTAGGAGCACTTCAGCAAACTGTATAATGCAATGAAAAATGTGTTAATATACACAAAACAAGGACACGTATCATTTATTACAGTTTATATCTTAACATGTACATACTGTCTCTTGTATAGTCTCAGCAGGCTTTTGGTTTTCTCCCTCCCATGCTTTGGAAGAGATTAAATGTAGTGTGGCAACGATGTACCCATGAAATAGGCTTCATAATCTTTGAAAGAAATTTTAAAAAGCCCATGGTTCAAGAGTTGAATCATTTCTCAACAAACTTCAGAATAACACCACTCTCAGCAGATCTTCAGGAGTCTTTCAGCAGATGTCCTGAATTCCTTGCAAAAGGAATGAACTTAAGTCTTTTAAATTGCTATTTTAAATCAAGCGTTCTGTAATTTTGCAGACATTTGCATCGTCTTATCACATTTGCGTGGTGATGAACATGACTGCCAAAACTGCTCATTAAAACGGTTGATTATTTTAAAGAGGTGATGCAACTCAGAGCAACATCAACGTGTGGTCAGCTTCAGAACAGGTGGAGAGCGCCCTCTGCTGGCACCAGCACGCGTAAATGCACCTCTTGACTTTGCTTCATTTAAATACAATGAACTGTATCCCTTTAATAATCCTTTATGCTGATCTGCAGTATGTAATACCCAGAAGAAGAAGTCATTCAAAACAGTCAGAAGAACAGAGCAAACTTTTTAACAGGTTTATTGACATGTGTATAGCGATTGTCTGTGCACCGGACAATTACAGAAGAATATGATATAAAATAATACAAAACAGCTGTACATAACACAGATGTATTTAAAGGAATGCATTATTAAGTGTGAGGTTTTTACGCGGTATAATACGTGTCAGCTACTCACTCACCTATAATAGGATGAGTTCATAAAGTTCAGAGTTTGAGGTTTTGCCACCTGGAATGAAGGTCAACCGATACATGTAGTATAAAACAAAGTTAAGGAAGAGCTAATGATGTTACTGGTGGTATTAAACAATCCTATGCCACGCTAAAATACTGTAGGCTATCTAAAAAATGCTCTGATATTAAAATCTAAAAGTAAGGGGAAAGGAAATTGCATATGGACATCTATGACCCAAAGAGGGTTCAAATGAAGAACAAAAGGAAGAGTAAAGATTAACTTAATTAAATGTGTCAGGTCATAAACTAGAAGCCAATCAGGGTGCTGCAACGACTCTTCCATCCACATGCCAATGCCGTTACATTTATTGTTTTATATATTATATTCAAAAGCAGGATTCACTGGATTTGGCGTGCTTAGTAAAGGGCAGTTGATCAAGATGTTTTCATAGCCTATTTTACTAGACCTCTTTTATTAAGACCCGTATGTGATCTACCCTACTGTATGCCCTCTAACATTTGGCCTTTACATGAGATGATTAATCTGACATTTAATATGTTTTTTTTTGTTTTATTTCACTGTAAGTGTCTTCTACCAGGCTTCCTTCAGTCCTTGTCAGCTGTGAATCTGAAATCACTAATCCTGAGCTACAGTAATTATCAACACCACGTCAACTCACCGCACTGTATGGAGTTTAAATCTTGTATTTAGACTTCAAAAGGAAAATACAGTATTTTGAAAACGAGCAGGCTGACTTTCAATAGCTTGAAATGTTCCATGATCAGTCTAAATACAAAATGAAAACAAGTGTTGACGCGGTGAACTGGTTTGGTGGACAGTATAAGCATAGTAGTACAAAGTGGGATTTGATAGGTCTCATTCACAAAAGTCACAACTCTATCAAGTATCAGGATTTTTTTTTAATCTCACTCTCTCTGTTCTGTCTTTTGGAGAGGTCTTCCAAAACAACAAAAAAACTGAAACGCTGCAGTTTTAACAGCCGAGAACTCGGAAGACATCTTGGTCTGCGACAAACGCTCTGAGCATGAATAACTGGTTGGCAATCAACCGTGCAAAGTTTTTGAGTAAGTGTGTGTGTAGTGTACATACTGTATGTGTACGTTCAGCACATGCAAGCTAGACACAATTTCCACGTGAGTGTGTATTATCAATTATACGTCTTGCACACTTGAGGATATTATTGAAAGTATTTGACTTTTCGAGCTAGTTCACCAAGCTACACCATAATATTCAGTTACAAAAATAGTATCACAATATAGACCATTCAATATGAGCACCAGGGAAGGCTAAATATAGCCTGAGTATTTGGCTACATTCATTGTCTGAGCAATGTTTTATGGTAGCAGTGTGTTAAGTGTGTGTTTGTTGGACACAGTGTTGGCAATGTTTTCTCACTCACAAGCTCTCCTAGATCTACCACACGAGAATATTAAGAAAACATACAGAACTTGCTTACACTGAGTAACAACATTTAACTAAAACCAATTATTAGTTAGAAAAATAGTTGTGTTTTTTTTTTAAACACTGAACATCCAAAATAATTCCTCCCGCTTCCCTAAATAAATCCCTCCCCATTTCCTAACAAAATAGTTTTCTTTGAAACAAATAAACAAACAAAAGGTTATCTTTTGAGGTTATGCAAGGTCAAACCTTTTTGACACTCCGTCATACTAACAAGGACCCTGTTTTAGCATAATTCAGTAACCAGAAGTGTGTTCAAATGAACAAAACAGCCGCGACATGTCCTTTCATGACGGCAGCTGCAGCCTAAACATGCTCATTTCTGTTTAGTCTGCTTATGAAATAAGTATTTAAATACATGTCAGGTGTTTAATCACTGATTCAGTTCTAGTGCTTTGGTTACATCACAAACAAACTTGGATCACTGGTCTAAGACCTAATTTGGAAAGAAAATAAATCATGACATTGAACACGCCTCTGGTTGAGCCCTTATCCTGGAAACCATATCAGCCATGTTTGAAGTGACCGCTAACACTTGGCTAAACATAGCACAACATCTAGCTTATCTATGGGAGTGCTATTATTGCTGTAGAGAGTTATGAAGTGGATTTTACCCGGTTTCATTCCCAGCCCTTGCTTATCCTTGGGTCTGCTTGATCATAATATCTGGCCCTTGCAGGTGAATTCTTTGTGATTCATACAGTACGTAGTGTTCCCTCTAGTGCTTTAGAGATAATCTGTCGGCGGGCTTTCATTCCAACCTAATACTACACAGGGGGTCTCATTTATGGGGTATCTCTGCAAAGATTTCACACTAAAAAGGCATACATGAAAACAAAATATGAAAAGTGCATGTGATTTTACACAGTGTTCATACATTTACCTC
The DNA here is from genome assembly GCF_014851395.1 of Micropterus salmoides. Classification (NCBI taxonomy): domain Eukaryota; kingdom Metazoa; phylum Chordata; class Actinopteri; order Centrarchiformes; family Centrarchidae; genus Micropterus; species Micropterus salmoides. The sequence continues at coordinate 10,287,321 of NW_024040928.1, forward strand.
CTTGAATCACTAGGAACTAGAAATGCTGAATAGAAGCACAAGCCTATGATCTCACTTTGTAATCTCCCACAACAATACAATAAGGAGTTCAGCTGTTGATTCAGGAAGTAAAACAGAGTATGGAAACTGAAATATGAAGAGACCTGATGTGAAATAAAGGAGAAGGTGGATTTTGCAGGAAATGAGGCCAGATAGCTTATAGTGTACGGTGATCAAAGAAAATAAGTCCTTGCGTGGCAGCACTTCATAACAATTAAAAGTAACATGTTTTAGAAATTCAAAAAGGTACAATGTGTAATCCCCTGGCCGCATGCTCCAAACAAATAGGAGGCAGCTTTTCACCTCCTGCTCAGCCAGGCTGTTCTCCAAGCGATTCTGCTCCTTTGCTCTTTTATAATCACATGCAAAATTAAGAGTATCTTTATAATAACCTCATGAATTAAGCTTTTAAGTCTTCCTGGATTAGGAGGGTGTTCTGCAACAATTAAATTGGGCAGGTTAAGGAATTTAATCTCCAGGAGAACAGCAGGGAGATGGACAGAGAAACCAAAAGGATTGGCAAGTATGTAACGCAAATTTCATCATTTACCAGAATCAGATCATTAATATCATATGCAGCCGCATCGATTGACAGGCCCTCAGGGCAGGGCTATGTCTTCCTCCTCTGAGACTGAACTGGACGCTACTGTGACTCACTATCACCTCTCAAAGTGGTATTACAACACAGAACGAGCCAAGGCTAGCTGTTTAACGTGCCAACATCAGTGGATATCTCTATAACGCAAAATCAAAATCTTACACATTGTACCTTTAAGAAGGGGTCAGATATGGCAGGCTGAGAAGTGCAAGATGCGGTGTTTAAACAGGTTAAGGACACACATCTCGCAGACGTGCTAGACGTGCAGGTCAAGTGAGTGAAAATAATGGTTTGAAAAGGGTCAAGCAGCATCGTTTAAACTCCTGTGTCTATACAGTTTACTTTTGAGAACCCTCTCCTGTTGAAGGTTGGGTAATCAGTGAAATCAGCTAGCGTAGTGTTTGGCTGGAATGAAAAACAACAGACTCCTCCGTGATGGAGGACTGGGCACCATGTAGAGTTTACAGTAAATACTGTCCATATAACAGTATTGATTATTTGGTCATGTTTTTTTTGTTTATACTCCAGACCATATACCAATCAACCAGCATCGAAGGATAAACAAAGGAAATTATTATTCAGCCTTGGGCTGCACTCAGTAACAACGTTGGACAGTGTTTGTTATGCACATAGAATGTGTGGCCTGAGTGCAAAACACACATGCTTTTATAATGTGAAAATGACGGGCACTCCTAATCTTTACTGAACACTGATCAACGTTTGCAACATGAATGAAGCTCGGGAATGTCTTTTTGTTCCTGTGATAGTGGTTGCTGGGGAGTGGCGGCTAATCAATGGGGCCCTGGAAGATGAGCCGCGTCCAGCCGGGGGAGCTGAGGGCAGTGGAGCAGAAGGGGCAGATGGGTCTGAAGGCATGCGTCCCGTGGGGAAGCGGGGTCTCGGCCCAGTACCTGCATGTCCTCTCTGAGGAGACGTGGCCGCACGGCACAAAACCGTGAGTGGGAGCTCCAGCGTCCACGTACACAGCAGGCTCACAGCCCAGCCACAGGGGCACGTAAGGACCCACACTCCTGCACAGGGGACATTCTCGGCGGACTGTGGAACCGTCGCCCTCTCCCGGCTCCTCCACTCCCTCAGATCTCTGGCCCCAGTCGTGACGTCCATGGACATGGCCGCAAGCGAGGTAGACCCATGGCTGACGCTCTTCAAGGCTGAAGTAACACAGCAAGAGATTGTTAACTTTGTATGAACCTCCTGGTGCTTAGAATTCCTGAAGAGTTTCTGTTTTTAAACTACTGAACATAGCCACTGTAGAGGCAGTAACACATTCTATATAGGCAGGCTACTGGAGATAAAACAAGATTGAAAGAGACTGTGGCTCCCACCTGTGGCTGCGTGGCAGGCTGGGAAAGGCCAGTGTGCTGAGGCCAACAGGACACTGGGGCCGCGACGCATTAAGTTCCTGGCGAAGTGCTTCCAGGTGACGGAGGGTTGGAGAACGCATGAGCCCCTCACCTGTACGCCACAGCAGGGTGGCGCCACACAGGTCCACCAGGGAACCGTCACGCAGTGCGCTGCTCTCACCCTCCGCCTGCAGAGGTTGATACACAGACAGACACATGCTTACAATCCAAAACCAAAAATAAACCTCACGACCTTGATGTTGTGGCCGAAAAGCAACATGGACACGGTAACCGCACACAGGCAGTGACTCACCAGTTTTCCCCGGCTGGGCCCAGAGCGTGTCTCCCGCAGGGCATAGACATCGCCACAGACAGAGATCTCCCTCCACAGACCCTGCTTGGGGTCCTCTGGAAACCCCTCTGGGTGCATCACTAGCACCCCGTTGGTAGTCAGGCCGTCCATATGCCCATCAGGGTTTTTCCACTTTGTTGCTTTCTCCTGTGGTGGCACAGACACGACGTCATATAAATCATCCACAATCAAATTAAACTGATTTACAATAGATGAATGCCGAATTGTCAAACCATTGCTTTATCTTGGTTTGCGAGGTTTATACGTTGTTTTTTTTTTATTACTTCAATACTGATTCCGAAAATACACCTTTTATTAGAAACCTTTGTTGGCTGGATCATCAGTCTACTCACCCCTAGGAAGATATTTTTGGAGGAGTCAAAGCCAGCTGCATAGATGCGTGCAGTGTAAGGTGGGTTGCGTTCACACACCACTCTGCAGGCAAAACGTGAGATGGTGCTGGGAGCAATGGAGGGGTCCTCCCCCTCCTTTCCCCCTCCGGAGGTGTCTGTCACCACAAAGTCAATGGGACTTTCTGTGGAGCGTCCAATCTGCAGGGTACAGCACAGAGACAGTCCGGGAAACTACCCATCAGAACAAATGCTTTTTAGAGTGATATTCAAATCTGCTATTGCTACATATAACTACTCAATTATTAATAGTCTTAATTTAACACTAACTGCATGTAGGTTTTTGGATTTTCCCCAACCTAAAGAATTCTGTTTCCCACATGACTGTGGCTTTTATTGCCGTGTGAGATTTGGGTGAAAGATACGTCATGATTACATAAATATGTGATACTATTATAAGAGCAGAACTTTGTGTGTAAAAATAGACATTCTTGGAGATTTTCCACAAAGGTCTTTCTTCTTCTTTCTACTTTATGGTCCCAGTTCTGAAACAAAATAATCTACCAACTTTAGAAGTTCCTTTGAAGACATTATATAACAACATATTTCGGGAGGAAAAACAAATCTAGGATTATTTTTGCTGCAAAACCAGCCATTATCGAAGGAGGATGTATGAAGCGGTTGAACCCGTTTCCTCTTTGGTGTATTACCTGGAACATATCTGTGTTGTTGTCATGGCAGTACTCCACCACCACCGTCTGGTTACGGGACAGCGTGAAAGAGATGCTGTGCTGCCCTCTGCTGTGGACAGCCTGCGACAACAACGGCAAACAAGCAAGAGTTGTTGCACTCCTCTTCTGGAAAAAAACTTCTCATTGTCTTGACAGAACATACATTGAACTGAACCACAGCATTACTAAAAAAAACTCATAAGATGTGGCTACATAAATAACTGTAAAATAAAAGTTCCATACTTTAATTTTGCATGTGATTGCAGAATGTGACCAATGACCTAGTGGTGATTACACATTCACTTTATTTTAATTTTACTTCATCACCATGTGTCATTCACCCTACAGTCAAACATTCAGGCAGGCAGGCAGGCAGGCACGCACACACACAAGCTTAGTCATCCTTCCTCTGGTTCATTTATAAAAACAGAACAGGGACTCACAGGAAGGAAACTAACATTAAACACCGATGCAACATACAGTGCAGTAACACACACACACACACACACCTTGCTGTCCTGTGGTGTGTTGAGGATGTGCACAGCGCTGGGTTTGACGCCGTTGGCCTTGGCTCTTCGGTACAGAGCGAAGCGACTCTTTCTACGCCCACGGTCTCCGCTTGGAAGAGAGCCATTGTAGCTAAAAGAAATAGGCAGACAAAAAAAAAAAGCACAGGATGAAAACATGAGCGCGGACACAAGCACATCGCACACAGATTAATCTGGACTGGATCACAACTCTAAGACTCAGAGACGACAAGTTTGCATGTGTTCATTCTAGTTCCTCGAGCTTTATTGAGAAAGCCTAATGGTGGAGAAAACAGTTATCCCGCTGTTTGCACACTGTATTTGAGATCTGTCACCACTTGTGGGAAAGCTATAAATAAAATGCCACTGATGCTGCCAAGATGTCTGAGGAAATAACTGCAATTAGAGCGCAAGCTCGAATTATTTTGTGCTTCTCTACGGCTGCATTACCGCAGATTCTTTTGAAATGTATTAAAGCAACTGACTCGGGCCACTCGTGATTCATATTAAAACTGCTGAACCTCAATGAAAAGGACAACTACCACTTGATCTCACTCTCATCGGCGTGTACTCGGGGCTCATGCTTACTGAATAGGAGCGCACTCTTCATCTATCTTTTTTAACAATAGCCTTTTCAGCAGGACAGAATCATTTTCACGACACCCTGAGTAAGTGCCCATTCAGGACTCTGAATACTACTTTGAAGGTTTGTGTTCATTAATAGAAACAGACATGATTTCAGATTCTTCTTATGAGAGTGGTACATAATGTTCTCTAGACCTTGAGTGTTTTATAAATCAATATCTTCTTCTTTTTATTTTTAGAAAAGATCATTTTGTTTTACTGAAAATGAGCGTGGCGTGATCTTAAATCCAGTCTGGTGTTGGTGCTGACTAATTGTTTTTTAAGCCGGGTTAAACATTGTTTTCAGTTTGAGTTCATGCAGAAGTTTAGGCTTTTCACTAATCAGCAGGGCATGGTACTGATTAAAAACTATTCAGAGGATACCCAGCGGGCAAGAAGAATCTGTGGGGGACAGTAACTGTCTTTACTGGCCTTCAGATTTGATCAGATCAGAGGACATCTGGTCTGGCTTTCTGATCTGTCTCACAGTGGCCTCACAGCGTGGGCTGAAGAGACCACTTCCTGCCTCCACTATGTTTGTACAATAAAGCTGAAACTATGATTGATTAATCAAGCAGTCCTTCATCAAAGATCCAATCAGACATTATGAAAAATCATTAAATGAAATACTTCATTAAATGAAAATGCCAAATATAGGCATTATCAGCATAATCAATCGTTATACATTTTTCGATGATACTATATTGATATTTCAGCCCATCATATTGACACATAAAATAAAAAAAGCGCTCTGATGGTTAGCTCAATGCTGACATATAATGGGAATCTCCATTAACGTGCTAACGGACATTAGCATCGCGATCTAAAATATAATCTTAATATAAAGTACACATTTTGCTTCACATGCTTAATATCATGAGTGACAAACTGTGCAAATACTTAAAAGTACACACGTTTCCTGAGCTTTGTGTGAAATAAAAAAGAGCTGCTAACTTCACTGTCTTGGTCTGCTAACGTTACTCTGCTGCTTCAGTAACGTTAACGTTACTCCTCCACGACGAGCTAAAGCATCGCCAAAAACAATTTCCAGTGGCCTAAAAACACAGCTACCACTAGGTGGAGAAAGGGCAGCACAAAGCTGTGTCACTGAACAGTTATTAATATAATGTGATGTACATATTAGACTAGGTGGTACACAGCAATTAGTATTTTCAGCAAAAAAATTCAGTAGATTCAGTGAATTTGCATTTTTTTGTGCCTTTTATAAAGAAATGTTTTTACAACTTTTCATAGTTCTATAATTTTAATTTCCAGACTGAAAACGTGTGCTGCAGAATTGTGCTGTTTTTTGGCGTCTGAGAACACTTTCTCACGGGTATATTGTATTCATAGTTGGACAGATATTGTGATCATTTTTGTGCAATGTGTGATTGTCTAGCGATATATCGATATTGATACAGAATTGCTGTATTGTGATATTATTGTGAGCCATGTATCGTGTAACATGTATGGTATCTTATCGTGAGGTACCCTGCGATTCCCACCCCTAGCCAAATATCTGCAGGTCATGGCTTTTAAAATCCAAAAATGCCCTCTCATTTCTTCATTTTATATCGTTACAAATCGTTTTAACACAGCACTCTTGGCTCTAGAGACTTGTAGTAGTCCTATAGTCATAAGACTATACAATTAACAGATTAATTGATAAAACAAAGTAGTGTACTAGCAGAATTGTTCATGTGGACTAGAGCTGAAACAACCAGTCCAATAATCAGCAAAAAGTTATCTGAAACCATATTTAATCATTTAAGTACATTTTTAAGCAAAAAAACAAAAATTGCATTGGTTTCAGCTTCTTAAATAAAAATATTTCCAAGTTTTCTTTGTCTTCTATGATAGCAAACTAAATGGTTTTGGACTGTCGGTCAGACAGAACAAGAGATCTGAATATGTGAATTCGCTATTAACTCTCACTATCAATAAATTGTGCAAATAACTGGCAGATTAATCAATAACGAAAACAATTGTTAGTTGCAGGCCTATTCTTAACATTTGTATAGTAAGTTTTGCTATTATAAAACTGTGTTTTTGATAAAGCACAAGTGAGTTTATTTTGAGTGTGAAATTACATTGCGTCTCAATACACTTCACAAAAAGACACCTTTCACACTGTTGTAACAATGTGTCCTAGGTGCCTAAATAAAAAGAACACATATCGGCGAGGTGTAAGTATGGGAGATCAGCCAAACAATCTCTAAAGAAAGGTAAGAAATGTACAATTGTGTGGCCACTGCCAACATATGGCAATTTCACAAAAAGCAGTTAACATATGTTCATATATCTTTTTTCCATTCCGTTTAATCTCTCTTCAAAATCTGAACTGAAGCTCAACATACCACTTGTTAGTAGAGCTGCACAATTAATCGAAATATTACTGAAATTTCAATATGGCCAAGTGCAATGACCAAATCACAGAATTTTATGATGAAGGTGAAACGTGTGACAAAGAAACACTGTAATAAAACATTTTTGTTTGGTACAAACTCCCTCAAATGTCACACCATGTTGATTTTAATATTTTTTTCAGTCAAAATAAAAACTGGGATGCAAAAATAATCATTCCCACTAATCATGAATCACATCGCAAATCATAAGATCTGTCCAAATAATTGCAGTGTGATTTCTTTACTATATCAAGCAGCTGTACGCAGCTGGGGTAAAACCTGTTCACAAATCTAACCACATGAGACACAAACCAAACAGGTGGCAGGGAATTAAAATAGACAGATCAACATTTCTGCCCCAAGTTGGAGCAAAAACAAATTGGGAAAAAAACAGTGGATTGTATTATACTTTTTTTATATTATCTTGACAACCCTTTTGTTAAAAATTTCCACTGCTCATATTATTATTAAAAGTTGGTAAATTGGTTTTGGTTGTAAAATGTGTGTCTAAGGGTTTGTTGACATTATGAATATTTAATGAGCTATACTTCTGTGAGTCTCAGGACCATTATTCATTTCCTGTGGCTAACAACCCTATGGCCAGATCAGGCCAGGCAGTCAGCAGGATGTTGGCAACAGGACCGGGTATGTTACCTGGAAAAGCCTTCAAAACAGGGCACATTCACTTGCAATATTTTCTAAATGCGAAGTCCAATCACAGAAAATGACTGAGTGCTACCCGCCACCTTCATGGCCCTGCCTGGTAGTTGAAACTGGACCCTGGCTGATAAGAGAAGCACTGGGTCAGAAAAAGAAGACACATGGCAGAAGATGTGAAATGGGACCGTGGATAAGAGGGCACGGGAGAAAAAACATCAGCTTGTGGAAAGAGAAAAGGTTGACAGTAACAGAGACAGAAATGAAGTAAGAAGTTATCATGAGTATTAGAGACAGAAAATAAAAGCTAAATGAATCAAATGAAGCAAAGGGCAGGGTGCATGGAGGCAAGAGGGAGAGAGGAGGCTGAGACCAGGCTAGGCAGAGGGTCCAGGGTAAAGGCCAGTGACAGAGCAGCTCCACAAAGTATGATTTTCCTTGGCATTGCTGGCCTGCCTCATGCATGTGCGTACATCTAAAGCACAATATGAAATATTCACTCCTTCTGCCCCTCGAGACACGGTTTATTTTTGTTGAGGGCAAGCCACCAAGGAGGCCTGCTGTGGTGAATGTCAGCACTCAGCAAAACACTGGGTTGCTGGCAGGGAAGGAAATGGACAGAGGCGGTGTAAAATAAAGGCGTGGGAGAGATAAATAGAGGACAAGAGAGGGGTTTGCACAGTGATGGGAGTGGGTTATGAGTGAGTTGAGCTGTGCCGGGCTGTTGGACAGTGCAGCGCTGTACATGATGTCCAGTCTAACTAAGGCAATGAGCGAAGGCAGGCAGATCACATGGCCCGCAGTGAAGCAGGCATCGACCACACGGGGCATGTGATCATCAAGGCTGACAGATGCAAAGTTAAACAGGCCAGGAAAATTTGACATCTGACAGGTAGCAGTAGAAAGTACAGCCTGTTCTGACACCGGGTATCTGCTGTGAAAACTAACCTGCGGTACGTTTGGGGAGGGATAATCTGGTCACGGGCCTGAATCATATAAAGTCCCTCTTATCTGGGTAAGTTATCACCTACACTACAGTTTTTAATAATGTGAATATTGACATGAATAGAATATCTCCTACCACTGTAAACAGATTCAGACATTTTTAACACACTGAAGATGGTATTTCAGTTAAAGCGATATGTTTTTGGCGCATCAATCAGCCCCTGTTCAAAACCACAGAGAGGATAACTATAATAGCCTGGAAGCCTGTGGCAGATCAAGATCAATGTAAACCTCAATCACTACAGTTTTAAAGTGACCTAATGCATTTTTAAACCTCAATGAAGCACATTAAGTGTTGTGGCGCACACTGCAGAGCTCGCTTGTGTTTAAGTTGCACGGCCAAAACCTCGCAATAGACATTAAAAGATCACTTCCTTATTCTGGTCTGAGGCCGTAAAGGACTGCTCTGTTCAAACAGCCAGATGAAGAGGATGACGACTAATCAGTATTCTGATGCAGGCGGGTTACAGCCTCCTCACTCCATGTTCAGCCGGAGGGGAAGAGATAGGCCATTAGGTCAGTTATCTTTGTCATACACAGGAAGAGGGAGGCCTGTGTAAGCCTGGATATGACTGTGTGTGTGTGTGTGTGTGTGTGTGTGTGTGTGTGTGTGTGTTGTGGCATTTCTGGTCCCTGCAGACCCTGCAGAGTGTGGAGCTGCAGGGGTGGAAATGCTGTGGAAGTTGGTGGCCGTCATCAGCACATCCTGCCTACTGTGTGCTGGTGATGTAAAGGCGCTTTTCTCCTCCTCCTTCCTTGGCATGGGTGGTCATCTGGCTGCGACGTTTATTAATTAGTAATAAAAAGAGGCTTTATGACTAGGCTAAATAATATGAGCAAGACACATGTATTTTTTAGACAATGATATCATCCTCAGCCCTACTTTTAGCATGCACAGATCCAGCATAGTATGACATCATTGGGATTTTCAGCCAGAGCAACCCAGCGCTGCCTCCCCACATTACAACCATTGATGAAAAATCGGCTACATCCGTAGTAGCCTTATGTGCTATGGCTACAGCAGATTTAGCCCCTTTTACACTCAAACGCACCATACATGATGCGGAAACAATGTGGCGACATAGTTTCAGAGAATATGCCTTTATTTGGAACATAAAGTTAGTTTGTAACATTACTACACACAGCCTGGTGGTAAACGACGGCAGTGTGCAATAAATGAAACATGAGCTCTTATGTGTCACGGATTTGGTGCCCGAAAACCGATAAAGAGGATGTCTTTATAAGAGCAGTGGATTAAACCTGAACTCACACGTCATCTGTTGGTTTATTGTGCTGATGGTACCGCTACATATTTAACGTTAATTTGCCGTCCTACGCAATATTACTATCCGTTTAGGTTTTAAGAGACTTACCCCAAAATGACCAATTCGCCGTATTTTACCGGGTCTTTAACGGGCACATCATCATCTCCGTCTTTTTTCGGTGAATTCATCAGACTGGACTGCTCCAGAAGAAAAAAAATCCAATGGCAATAGTGGTGAGATAAAACAATGCTAACACACTCGAAACTGAAGGAAAGTGATATGGGTTGCAGTCTTATCAAAGTTTGGGTACAGTTGGACAAAGTTTTTCCAGACTTCTTGTTGTTTGTTTTATAGTTTTAATCCCGTGAAGGAGCATCTTTTCGCGGCTTTAATGCCAGTGTGTAGCTAGTTAGTATCGCAACATATCTGTTCAGTAGCAAAAGATACAACAACGGCTAACGGCAGGGAGTGGGGCATACCATGTCTTCTAGGGGTGGTCTGTCAAAGCATATCTCAAAATAGTTGACAAACTACATCTACAGTGAGAAATGCGTGCGTTCCGTATTTGTTTACCACCACTAAATACTGTTCTAGCGATTACTAGGAAAACATATATTCATCATTCATTATGCAAATGCAGGTAAGCAAGAACCCTCCTATAGAACACGAAATGGATGCAGCCTTGACGAGACGCTGGCTCCCACTGATAGAATAAAACGAAGCATTTCGAAATCCAGAGGAAGTGACCACTTGCCCTGCATGTAGAGGCGTACTGGCACATTTAAAGTAAAAGACTAGGCCATTTAATGTTATGTGTGGAAATCATATAGCTCTAATCTCGTGGGTCATTATGGAGTCTGACGTAATGAGATGCTTCGGGGGGTGTGGTATATCTAGGATGTGGGTCACCATTGCGCCCCAGACAAGACAGCTTCTTTTCTTCATGTCTGCATTTCATGTGGAAGTTGGGAGACAGATATAGGCCGGCTGGAGCCCACACTTCCACCTCTCTTTCTCTCTCTCTCTTTCTCTTTTTCACACACACACAAACACTCGCGCACAGACAGATAAAGAATAGTGTCTACCTAGTCTACTCATAATACTGTGTCCACATGAGGGCAGTGCACTTCAGTTGCAAATTAGGCTACAACTTTCAAGTCTGTTGGACTAAAGTTAGTCAATTGTTACTATTTACACTAATTTGTATGTCTAAACATCAGTTCTGCCTGTGGTCAATAAACACACCCACACGTGTATTTGTTGATGGGGTAATAACCCTTTGGGATTTGAATGTTTCATAATATTCATGAATGGGATGGAGAGCTACAGTTGGGTCAGATTCTACTACCTTTGCTTTCGTACGTCCTCTAACAGCCTGCTTGCTGTTATTTGATGAGATGGAAAACAAAGCCTATGCTGCAGGCTTTTTGGACAGGACACAGCGCTGAGGTGTCAGTAACAGAATCTGCCCAGTCTCCACAGCGGCATCGCTGTCTTCATCTGGAACAGTAGCCTACTTCGTGTAACATGTAGTGGCTTGCGCGCAGGTAAGACCCAGAGGCGCCATGCGGTATTCTGCATGACTCTGCAGTGTGTGGTGATCTTGGCCCTTGCCATAGCATATGTCGGTGTCATTAAAACATTTGCTTGGACAAATTTGCAGATGTTATCAGAGTGATATAAGAAACTTAACATAAACATAAACAAAACCAAACAACCAAAGGTCTTTGAAAGACCTCATAACGGTACACAATGTTACACAATTTTCACTGTGTATCAGAGGTTTAACCTCCAATATAATTTTCTTCTAAGATGCAAAGTAGAAACAGGATGGACCAGATGTGTGTGTGTGTGTGTGTGTGTGTGTGTGTGTGTGTCAGTGCATGTTTTCTTTCCTTCCCATTCTGGGATTAAGGTCACACCCTCCTCACTCTCACTCTTGCTGTTTCTCTCTCTCTCTCTCTCAATCTCCTACTCCCTCTGTACCTCCTTTTTTCTCTGTCTCTTCCTTCTGCTCTCTAATTTCTTTCTGGCTGTCCTTGTCTTTGTTTGGCTGGATTTCTGCTTTAAATAAAAAAATATGTTTGCCCCCCCATCATGCAGGGGGGATCCTCACTGCTCCCCATAATTTATGCTATTTATGGCCATAATAATCAATCAGCAGGACAAGGATCCAATTTTTAACCGAGAATTTACAATGTAAAGAATGCCCTGACTGAATAAAATCCACTCCATGTCAGGTAACCAACTGTATTTGATATAGTGTTTAATGATTACGTAGTAGTTCATTAATCGCCACTGGAGAATTTTAGCCTTTAGCTATTCACTGAGGTCATAAAACAATTTCAGCAGAACAGTGGGAGGGATTCAGCAGCCTACTAAATAATACTTAGCAGGACAGATGCTTGTCATTACAGAGTTGACTTTTTGTTCATAAAATGTGTTTCTGCTCACAGCATCACCACACTGCCAGAAATAGGCAAGGAAACTGTTTATATAGCTACTTTCTTTCCATGATCACATCAGCTAGAGTATGTCATCTAGATCCTCAGCTAACATGTTAAATAGAAACTGATGTAGTTAATAAAAAAAACTTGGACATGACAGTTTTGATGGACAGCCACTTCGTTCCATGATGGCTACATCAGCCAGGCAAATTCATATGACATAATCACAGCATGAAGTCTTAGATGGTTTGCACATCTTGCTACTGTAGCTTTGCACATGGCTGCTGCTGAGTAGTATTTGTATTTAGGCTACAGTTCACAAATAATACAATAGTATGCCACACAAATATTGTACAGTAGTTAAACTCAGTGAATCAGAAGCACATAACAATTTAAAATGTCCATTTATGGCAGCTTGTTTTGACATTTATGTCACCAGCATGAATAAAAGGGATCTAACCAGGCAAATTGGAAAGGAATCTGTAGTCTATTTTGTACCACAGTGTGTAGTAGTGAACAACCACGCTGCATCACGCAAGTGATGCAGAAACCATATTTGGTGAGCAAATCACAGATTAGATTGTAGGCCTAATTGTGAACATGTGGAATGCATTACCTCTGCTATCATTTTGCAGTTTTTGGCAGGCTGCATTTCAAGTCATGCAAAACAGCCAATGATCATTTATAAGTGCATGCTCAAGCAGAACATACACTATTATATGTTCTAAATAACAGTCATATATATATAAACATATATAAATATATATGTTTATATGCACATAATTGCATGATACCGCTAATATTCAGGATAAGGAGCCTGTTTCACATACTGTACACCATCATAATGAATGTGACTTTTGGATTATTTCTATGATTTATACTCAGAATGTCAGTGACATAAAAACTCCTCTTAGACAACCTCTTCAATCGGGATTTAGTTTATGCTGATTTAAAAGATGAAAACTGATATTTGGGTAGACGAACGGTCAGTTAGGGATGAGAGTCCAGACAGTCAATTTAGATTGCTGCTGAGTCTTTGTCAATGTTGCCATAGAGACAAGAGCAAACAAAGAAAATGTATTTCTGTCATTAGGAACCCCGTCTGCCCTGTTAAAGCTCAGATCGACTAGTAAAACAGAACATAAGACATGAATATAGGCTAATGCATACCAAGTTACTAAATAACTTAAAAGAGGTGGTATTATGCTCATTTTCAGGTTCAAAATCTTAATTAGGGGTTGTACCAGAACAGGTTTACATGGTTTAATTTTCAAAAAACACCATATTTTTGTCATACTGCACATCGCTGCAGCTCCTCTTTTCACCCTATGTGTTGTACGCTACGCTCTTGAGCTAAAGAGTGATGCATCTTACTTGTACAAAATCTTTGTTGGGAGTTGCACATGCGCAGTTCCCAGGTAAGGACTACTAGCCAATCAGAAGCAGAGAAGGGCGGGTCGTAAGAAACAAGGTAGTGTGATCCAAATCAAAGTCCACAACCACACAACATCACTCTTCCACATCTTACCATAAACCACTACAAAAATCATCATATTTCAACTCTATTTTACATAAAAATTGGCCAAACAATTTGAACGTTTGCTCCGTAGCTTTCACATCAGGTGTAACATTAGCATTATAGTTATAACTTTAGCTGTGTTAGCCAACGTTTACAACAACTCCGCACTTGAACAGTCTGTGAAGTTACATTGCGGTGTTTATTTTAAATATAATTCACAACCAACAGAGTCGAAGTTGCATCGTCTTTTAGGACTAAACTTTTAACTGTTGCCAGTGTTCTGACGATCTATGCTGCCTTGCCGAAAAATGCTACCATAGCGCAAATCGATAGACTCGACTGTACTCGACCCTGCTCCGTTTTCCATTGCAGACAGTACCCAGAGATAGTACGTAGCTTGTCGTCATAGCGACGCCACACACAACTACCGTGACGTAATGTTCAATGTGATACACACACCAGCGATCCACACAGCTTTCTCTTTTTTAAGTTAAAACGTTTCAACATTACTCAGAATGTAAAGACAGATAAGTGGTATGAAAACCTTCCAGCTGTGTTTTCCTCTGCCGTTGTTGCTGCAGCGGTCTGTGTGACGGCGGGAGCAGAGGGCTCTGTGAGCGGGCGGCTGGCCGACCTCACACGCTGCTCCAGCGGGTTGGCACAGGCTTCCCCCGCAGCCACTTGCGGAGCTCCTCAACTCCGACAATATTCAAGCACATTTTGTTCCGCCATATTTCTGCCAATATTCGAAATCTACACAGCTGATTTCTCAGCTCAAAACTTCTCAGAAGTGGATTTAGTGATTAAATTTCCGAAAACTGTAAAATATAAAACTTTCTGTTGCTGGCCTCTGTCTGGCGCAGCAATGATGTTGCAGTGAATAGTGAATATTCTCTCTGACCAATCAGCAGTCTGTCGTGTTTTCATGTTACATTTTAGTATCCCTCAGCTCACTTGGAACCTGGAAGGAGGTGAGGTGATACAAAAAAAAGTACCTGGAAGCAGGTGCAGGTACAACATTTCTACAATGGAAAACCAAACAAAGGCAAGTCGAGCATAAGGGCCTCCGCTCAGACTAGCTTGGTTTAGGGGCGTGCCTGACCCCGCTAGCCGCTTGGCAAGCTTTATGACGTGTTTTCATTGTGACGTCACAAGTAAAGGAAGTGAAGGGCTGGACTACAAACGAGCTGTTTTCAAGCGGTTCAGAGCAGAGCTTTCTGTGGGAGATGGGAACTCCCTTTGGGCTGGTATTTGGGCTTTTTCACTTTGCAAACCTGTTACATGCACAAAAAAGAGATATAACTCAATAAAGGAGAGGGGAAAGGCCAAAAAGCATAATACCACCTCTTTAACAAATCATGATATGATCTCTGTGTAAGCGCATGAAGCCACGCTATAACAAAAACACTGTCCTACCTGTGATGTACGAGTGCACACATGTCTGCTGGGTGTGTCTGTATAAATGTGTGTGTGTTTGCGTGTGTGTGTGTGTGTGTGTGTGTGTGTGAGAGAGAGAGAGAGAGAGACACCGTACTCCTTTGATGAGGAGACACACTCCTTCATAGAGCAGGCATGATACTGCAGATGGCTCAGCATATTCACATTCTCTATGTGCACAGGCTCTGCTAGTAATGTTGGCTCCCTGCAGGGAAGACTAATTGCATACACAAGAAGGTTTGTTGCAAAACACTGAAAATGAATGGCCTTATAAGCTGTGGCCATCAATTGTATATACTGTAGATAAAAGCTTTATCAGATTGTCGTACACAGTCACATACAGTATAAGCAGTATAGTTTCAATTGTTTTTTATTTCCATAGTTTTGAAATATGTGCTCAATTTGGGGCAGTTTGATTGCACATAATGGTATTGTTAGATTAAGCACATCATTGAGCAAGACAAGAAAAGATGACGTGAGATCACGTGAGAAGCAGCAGGAGATAAGGAAGTAATTTGAGGAGCTCATAGAAACAACTTCTGAGCCAAATCACAGTCAGCAATAAAGCTGATGCACATGTGTCAATTTACCTTTGTAGTCAGTTGTAGTCAGGCAATACATGTATTCCTGTATTTCACTTTATTCAATTTGAATGAATGGCTGATTATGTCCCGTCACAATATACCAAAAGAACCAGATCAATGCAGTACCTGCAAGGAGAACCATCATTATAACCTAATTCAAAAAGTAATGTGGAACATGCATCCAAACTGTAATCTTCAGAGAAACAGCAAACACTGTACCAGCGTGGGATATAAAACTGCAATTGTACGTCATGAGGCCTTTTAGAAGTACAACTGGAGCTCGGCTTAAACACCAACTAGTGAGCTGAGACGCTGAGGCCTTTCACAAATCACTGAGCTCCGCGGAGCACCTGCCAACTGCCTGCCATACATGTACATGACTTGAGCACATAGGCTACACGCACAGCTGCAGGTTTGAGCTACACTGAGTGCTTTACACAAAAGCAGATGGCTCCTCAGACGGGTCATTAATAAGAGCCGGTGGGGAGGCTGTCTGTGGTGGGTTATTTTTGGATTTAGTGTTGTGTGTTATTTAGGGATGAAAGTTGTATTGGTGACTCTATTTCTGTGTTTGTGTAAGGGGGAGGTTGCCAACAGGCAACAGAGAGGAAGAGAGAGACGGTAATTGGCTCCCTGTTCAGTCTGACAATACACCTATTAATAATTACACAATGTGTGAATGTCAGCCTTTAACCTGGGTCCAACGGGTCTCTTCACCACTGCTTTTAAAAAATGTGTTAACATTGTTTTTATCACCACTCAAGATGGAGTAACAGTAGGGAAATAAACAAGAGATATATATGATGTTGGTTCTACTGTTCTTGGACAAACTCAAAGCAGTTAGGGTTTTAGCAGCCAGACTTTCACAGCAGAAATACAGTCCAGGTAATTACATTGCTATTTGAAAGAATAATTTTCTTCAGAATAACAAAACTTTAACCCCATTCTAGCTGCTTTATTTAGACCCAGACACGTCTATTGTACTTCTCTCCATTAAATATTTTTTTATCTCAACGTGTCCATCTGTTGCTGTGGTGTACCATGTGTCACACAGGAAGGTTGCAGCATATGTCACTTCCTGTCACAAACGAAAGCACAACTCAACATTTACCCATTAGTATAGGTCTTTATCTATAGAGAAAAATCTTTCTGTAATTTGTAAATCATATAGCTGCCACCTGCTCTTATCTGACCATTTTTAGTTTTGGTAAAGTAAAGTTGATTCTGTCAAAATGACACTTTTGTGTTCAGGATATGAATGAGAAATATGTCTAATGCAAAGGCTCCATTAATCACATCTGTGAGCCTGAATCATCGCTGCTGCATATATCCCCTCCCACTGCTCAACTTCTCCTCCAAATACAAACACAGGCCTCGGGCTCCCTGTAATTATTAGCACATTGTCCGAGGCGGAGGGAAATGCAGTGTGCGACAGATTCTGAGGCGCTTACAACTGCCTGGAAGCTAAGTGTCACTCTGCATGCTGCTTTTATGAGACTGGGCCCCATGACAACCGAGACACTGAGACTTTCTGAGCTATAGCGCCGGCCCATCCAGCGAGTCCTGAAGTCCCTTTGTGTGTTTCAATAGCTGGACAGGAAATGCCTGCGTTCAAATCAAGAGACTGGTTTTTGAATAAGATGGAAAACAAAAGCAATCCACGGGTGAATCTTACCCTTGATGAGCTGAACAACAATTGGTTTTATAAAGATTAGGCAGAGGGGTGTGTTTTTTCAAGAGCATGAGATTTATTTGGTCTTGTTGCCCATGGCAACTGAAGGATGCACTGTCCTGGGTTAGAAAACCCCCAGAAGTGGTGGAGGCTGATGATGACAGCTAAACAAATGTAGCTGTAAAGTAAATTATAGTAAGAGTAGGTTTGTAGTAGTAAGTTTGATTGTGAATATTTTCAATGAATTATTAACTGGCCACTCTTCTCAGGCATTTCCAATTGTTAGACACATGTCATGGCTGCAGTGTTTTGTGTAATTTACATGCTTTTCCCAAAATGAATTAGGTTTATGCCAGCAGTTACTGATGAACACACTATTTTAGCAAATAGTAAGAGGAGAAGATCAATACCGCTCTCATGTCTGTCCATTAAATATGAAACTACAGCCAGCAGTGAGTTAGCTTAGCTTAGCAAAGAATGGAAATATCAGGAAACAGCTAGCCTGGCTCTGTCCAAAGGTAAAACAATCTGCCAACAAGCCCCTCTAAAGCGCATAAATGTCATATTTCTCTCTATTTAATAATAATTTTATATGATAACATAATAAGGTGACCAGATTTCTGAAATGAAAACGGAGACATTTTTGGTTTGGTGGTCAGTATGTCATTAAAAAATATAATGTTATTATATATGAAATAAAAAGGGGGGCGATAATCTGTCGAATGAAATCAAGTCATTTTGAGGCAGAAACTACCTTTCAGTCAATAAGTAGAGGCAGTAATCACTTTCTGGCAAGTAGAATACTGCATTTAATGCGTGTGTTTGGCCATTTAAAGGTATTTTAAGAGGTAAAAACTACTACGTGAGTTATAATCTGTCAAATATAATCCTCATGAATATAATCAAGTCATTTCAGGGCAGAAATAACTTTTCAGTCAATAGAAGTTACAGTCACTTTCTGGCAAGTAGAATACTGCATTACATTGTATTTGCCATTTAAAGGTTCTTTAAAAGGTAAAAAGGGACTGGACTGGTTGGTACACCGCAAGTTAAATGATGTAGTCATAAGGATTTGCAAAAGAGATCATGTCTTTATTTTATGGGCTATGTAACTCAGCAGTAAGTCATGTTAATTATAGGCTACATTTCGATTTCCAAATATAAACAAGGATATTAGACATATATGCCTACCAAACACATATTCCATTGGCAACAACAGGCTTCTATTATTGCCTATAATCACGTAAATGTCACGCCTGGTTACGCTATAAACTGTAAACACCTATTTGGCCACAATTGTGATTATTCCGTTAAAAGAAATGTTAAAGTATCACAAAGACATACCTTTGCTATTACCACAGACATAAAGTAATGTGTATTTTCACGTTACATCTGTTTGACCCAGATGCAGCTGTAGTCATAAAGAGACTGGGCGACACAGCAACTTTTTGGCACAACACCAGTATGCTGTCCAGTCTTTCCGGCGTGAAAATGATTTCAGGTCTGTTAACACCTTATGCAGTCTATGTAGTATGATTAACACACAGTAAAAAACACAGCTCCAGACGGGGACAGGCCACCAAAACCGGGGACTGTCCCCGGAAAACGGGGACATCTGGACACCCTATAACATAACAATATATGGAGTATAAACACAACATTAACATGCTATATCTTGTCTGTTTAATTTGTACAAAAACCAAAGTGTAAACAACATTTTGCTATTTATACACAGGGTTATGTCCTAGGTTATTTCTTGGTGGATGCCAGGAAGTTACTGCTCCAGGAAATAGTCTGGCACATTCTGTAACTCCCCTAAACCCCAATTAAACAGCAAATTGTCTCTCTCTCACACACACACACACACACACACACACACACACACACACACACACACACTGTAGTTAACATACAGCTACTGTATGCTTCATTGTAGGTGGTCCATGCACTGCAATTATGCTTTCTAAATATTGTTATACATTTGAACACATTTGTACAAACATGAGGAGAAAAGTCTTGAGGGTGAAACTGAGTGCTTCACTTGGCCTCTGACTCTTTAAGTAAAGCCAGCATACCATCTCTAAACTCCCCAGCTCTATGGAAACAACTGTGGGTAGAGACAGACAGCGACAGTCTGAGGTGTGAGAGTCTATTCAACTCCAGAACTCAATATATGAGTGTTAGTGTGTGTCTTTTTGCAAGCAGGCTGTAGTTAACATGTAAGTAAACACAATCAGTGCTTGTACTGCTAAATGCAGTACAAGCACTGATTGTAGACTAAGATTTACAGTGACATGACACACGTCATTAACATCTGGTTCAGGTTCAGCACCAGGCAAAGAGGTGAACATTTTCTAGAAAGCTCATGTCAAAGGTGCTATTTGATTAAATGTGAGTTCATGAGCAATGGGCTCCTTTTAAGTTGAAATGTATGCTGTCTGCATGTGACAGTTTCCTGGTTTGCTGAATGAAGAACTGAAGTGAGATTAAAATCAAAGAGGAACGCCTAAGTAAACAAACGGCAGAGGAACTGCCAATGAGCTCCGATTAACAGTATTGTTTGAAACCACCCCCTTCAAAGAGGCGTACAATAGTCCAGTCCACCCCCACCCAGCAACATACAATGGCAGCACTCCGGGCTAAACGTGAACGCGAAAGAAAAACGGAGCAGGCCTGCTAAAGGCTTTCATTCAAATCCAACACTTCCGTAGTGGCTTTCATTGGGAGACCAGTCGCAGGAAACACATTTCAAGTAAATCACATCTAAAGTCCTGATGTGACTGTTGATGATGGTGACGATGAGGAGGAACTGAAAGAACGTCTCATTGCATCAATGAGGTTTCAGGGTAATTGTGTACATTTTGACAAGCCTAACCACAACTCCTGAACAGGATGAGAGTATGCAACTTCTGCCCTATAACAGCAGCTCTCTGAGGCAGGGTTTTCTCAACAAACTGTCATAAACTCTACCTGCTAAAGAAAGAGCGACAATACAAACTCTTAAATCGTGTCCTTTAACGGAGGGCCACAGGTGAGCCTGACAGCATTTGACACCAGCCCGTGTGTGCAGTGCATCTGCTGCTGAGGGCAGTGACAGCTGTACAAAAGGCCTCTGACATGTGCAGCATGATTCACCGGTTCAGCACTGATGTAACATCAGGAGCGGTTTCAGACTGCTCTCCCTTTCCACATTTCCTCTCCTGAGAAAAGAAAATGCGTTTTGTAGATTTTAGTTTGATTTCCACATCCACAATGGCAGTCATGAATGGAAAATCATACGCAAACAAGATCATACTTGACACTGCAGAGGCACTGCCCTTGTTCAAATAAAGTGGTTTCATTACAATAGCCTGCTCTGAAAATGTTGAAAATTGAAAAGAAAAGTGGTGCTTCTAATTCCAATTTTTTTCAACTGAAAAAGCAATAGCAGTTTCAGGAGAGATAATCAGCTGTACCATTTGTGTGTCTATCTCGTTTGTTTGACTGCCTGTCCCTGTCCTTCATGCTGGACACGTCACATGCGTGGTACTGCTTTCAGCACAGCAACAGGTCAAACTTCAAATCACCAGCCACAGAACAAACACCACATGAGCAACTAGAGCAAACACAGAGACAAGAGAGCAAGCATTCCTGCACAGGAATTCTTGGACAGTGACTCCCCTGAACATTGCTATAGTGGCATATTAGGGAATAAAATGTAATACCTTCCAAATGGAATCTTTTCAGGAAATTGGAGAGCGACTGAATTGTTCTTTTGTATTTCCTTTGAAGCTTTGGCAATACTGTTCTATTGACATTCATGCCAATAAAGCAAATTGAAAAAAAATTGAAATTGATTGTTGTTTTATTTGGCTACTGCTTAGCACACAATGTTCACAAATAGACCAAAACCTGCTCTGGAATTCATATTTTACCTGTGTGTGCTTATCTTTACAGTTCAACCTGAAACTTACTGATTGATTTTGCTCACCGACAGGCTCCTAAACCGCCCATTTCCATGACAACTATTTTCTTCTTTCTCGTGTTTCCTGACTTCACACAGCAACGTCACAACCCACAGTTCACACCTGCCTCTTTCGACAGCTGTTTGCCTTCTTCTTATGGCTCATACACACATGAAACACTGAGCAGCAGTATAAAGTAAGATGGTTAAAAACCAAGACTGTTTTTAAATGAATGGCTTCGAAATTGTGGCCTGATCTCAGGTCTGTGCCTTATGGTGACTCACGTAACAAGGGCAAAATGCCAGGCTGTCGGAGACCTTTCGTGCAGGCTGTCACCCTAACCTCAGCAGTTACACAAGCATGAACACTGCTCATGTTCTCATTTACCAAAATTCACTCTGCTTATGAACAAATTCTCACCAGAATGGAAGTTTTTTATCATGACAATATAAACTTTGTAAGAAATGTGTAATTTGCTGTTAAATTCACTTTACTTTGATGTTTGCAAGATAGTAATGACTTTTGTACCCTCTTTAAAAGTTTGGGCTTGTTGACTTTTACACTTTTCAACATTTGGCCCAACTCCACATTACCTCTTTAACTTGCTTCCTTTGTTTGAAAATGTCAAAAGCCATTTGTGCAGTCCCTGATAAACAAAGTGATACTACAGCAAGGCATGGTCTACCTGACAATCACTACTCTGGAACTAGAGATCTCATCACTTATTCACAGCAAATGACTCACACATGCAGGAAACAGGCCGAGGCTCACTTCACTTCACGGCTCGCTCTAACCAGTCCTCCTTTCAACCATTCGTGTGCGCTGAACTCTCACTTCCTCTTTTATGAGTGCAACTATTTCAGAAGTGAAGTATTAGTTTTGTTACTCTCGATCACAGCTGCTTATTGAAAAGGCGTCATTTCCGTACTGATCTGGATATATTCTTTTTATTATTTCATCAGCATAGAAGCAAAATAAGAAAAAAGGGCAACAAAAATAAAACAGAGCAATATCTATGAACTATGAACAGAAAGTTGGTGTGTGTCTGCAGGACCTTAAAGTGTACAGGCAGATGATGATGGGTAAAAAAAGAAAAGAAGAAGAGGAGGGTTGCAGTCAATGAAGCACCTACATTGGAGGTGGTGGGGGGGTTGGGAATAAGTACTTGCTAGGGTCCAAAAGTCACTCACAGAAAATCAAAAGCCAGCTAGTTGGTAACCCACCCCTCCCCACCCGAAAGTGCAAACTCAGCAGTTAAGCAGACCTTCTGTCGTACTAACTGTCTTGATTTTGGGGCACCTGTAACCTAAGGCAGCTGAAACAAATACCCAACAGTAATGGAAGCTCTGGGGAAAAAAAAGAGGCAGTAATACGACTGGTGGTAACAGATTCAGACCCTGAAACAACAAAAGTATATATCCATATCACAGTGTGTGTGTGTGTGTGTGTGTGAATATCCAGCACCCAACATGGTGTCTTTCAAACAAACCGCCACAGTAGGTGTGATGGATGTAATCACTGCACAGGATCACACGTTTTCCTCAGTCCTCCCAGTACAATCAATTATGAAAACAGTTGTTTTTTGTTTTTTTTTGGTCCTTACATATCCATAATACACATTCATACAAATTACAATTATGGTGACGTAGGCGATGGTTTCTGGACTTCCCCATCCTTTGGATATGTAGCTGGGTCATGTGAATATGGGCCGAGAGAACAAGCAGGGGCTAAACTATGAGTGTGTGTATCAAAGTCCCCTAAAAGAAATGATACTAATACTGAGAGAAATTATGAAAAAGTTAGAAAACCAAAGAATTTGTCCCAAGAGCCCATAAGTAAGCATATTGTATATTTAAACAGTACTTGATTATACAGAAGGTGAACCAAAGCAAACTACAAAAAGAAAAAGAAAAAAAGAAAGCCAGGCAAAAAAGACAATAGTCTCTTGTTTAAATGAAATCTGGGGTTATAGTGAAGTTATCATTATCAAAAGAAAACAAAATATAATTGCTACTCTCTTGCATATATACTCAGCAGAGAGGTCCTGGTATTAATTGCTTCAGATTGCATTTTTTTTACTCCTGTTTTCATTCTCAGCTACTTTTTTTTGTTTGCCTCCAAGTGTCCAGGCTGGTGAAGGGGAGGAAACATTAAGATTTGTAATTTGAGGTAAGCCAGGTCAGGCCCTCGTATAGTCCATCCCCTGTTGTCGCACATGAGGGCTGAACGTACCAATTCCTATCTCTGATCCGGGTCAGGCCTAGCTTCTCCTGGATCTCGTGGGGTTTCATGGCATCTGGGAGGTCTTGTTTGTTGGCGAAGATCAGGATGATGGTGTCCTTCATCTCCCGGTCGTTGATGATTCGGTGGAGCTCCTGCCTCGCCTCGTCGATCCTGTCCCTGTCGGCACAGTCCACCACGAAAATCAGGCCCTGGGTGCCAGTGTAGTAATGTCTCCAAAGCGGTCTGATCTTGTCCTGGCCCCCCACGTCCCAGACGTTGAACTTCACATTCTTATAGGTAACGGTCTCCACGTTGAATCCGACTGTGGGGATGGTGGTGACTGACTGTCCCAGCTTCAGCTTGTACAAGATGGTAGTTTTACCAGCAGCATCAAGTCCAAGCATCAATATTCTCATCTCCTTGTTGCCAAAGATCTTTGACAGCATTTTCCCCATCTTGTTTGCTGTGCATAAATACTTTGTGAGCAGAAAAAAACAAGATTTCTCTATTGAGAGAAATAAGTTGTTTTCACTACAACTGAGAAGTCACAGTTTCAGTGTGTGCTGAGAGCCCTCCACGTGATGGCAGCGGTGGGCTGACACAAGTGTCAATATTCAGAAAGGCAGTGACTTTCAAGTTTGTACAGAAAAAGACTACTACTATTAGCTGGACTGTGGTGATCTGACCTGAGCGGGTGACTCTGAGCATTCAGTGGGAGAGATATGTGTGTAGCCCTCGCAGAATTGGGTGGGGATATATTTTTATGATCCAGTGCCCTCCGACGTAAGAAGAAAAAATGACATCCCCTTGTTTCAAACTAGCCGATGAGCGCAGACTTTCTTCAAAATCCACATTTCTTTTTTTCTCCTTCAAAAAATCCAGTTACTCTCAGTGGAGCTGGACTTGGTACAGAAAAAAACAGCCTACTATATAAATCAGGCCCAGTCCAAGCCCGGGGTTCCCACTTCCTCCTTGGCTACCGGCTGTCCACACTTGCCCTTAGCCAATCCCAGTCGATGAATTTTCAAAGCACGGCGTTTTTTCTTCTTACAACACGCCAAAATGTGAGCTCTCCGGTCCGTTTCTGCTCC
This sequence comes from Micropterus salmoides, assembly GCF_014851395.1. Taxonomy (NCBI): domain Eukaryota; kingdom Metazoa; phylum Chordata; class Actinopteri; order Centrarchiformes; family Centrarchidae; genus Micropterus; species Micropterus salmoides. The sequence continues at coordinate 10,312,155 of NW_024040928.1, forward strand.
GGGACATCAAGAGCAAGAGCGCTCAAAAGGTCATTGATTCATCCGACTTTCTTCTCTTCCCCCTGTGACACAAGAGCGGTCCAGAGAAGGGAGGGGTGTTAGTACAGAGGACAACTTTGGATCCGAAAAAATATTCTCTCGGCCGATAGAAAGCCAAAATAAAACCAAAGAACGCGGAGAGCGAGATAAATACCTACGTCTGCGGCGATCATCCCCCAGTCCCCGGGCCGTTTCTCCCCGCTCTTGCCGCTCTCTGTCTCTCTTCCTCACCCTCTCTCTCCAGCCTTTCAGTCACAGCGGTGGCGGTGCTGTGTTACCGGAAAAGGTGCGGACCCAGATCAACCGCCACTTCCTCTGCACTGCTCTCACACACAGTGCTGCGTTCAGGGGCTGCTCATGAGCTCCGACATCTGAAAACGCAAAAAAACATCCGACTAGAGTGTTTTTTAAAATAACTTTTTATTCCACACTTTGTGTTCTTATACTGTTTATCATATTATTTGTGTTATTATATTATTTGGGTTATTTCATATTTGAGCTATTTCTTTTTATTTCTATGCTTTAAAGTGGGTGGGAAAATGTGATGTCACATACTTCTGTGCACCAATCAGGATTTAGCAATATTTGAATTAAAGTCTGGTTTGAACAAAATCAATGCTTGCTTGGCGTTTGGTCCGATATCATGGTGATGAGAGTTGATGGGTTGTTAGTCACTGTCAATCAAATCAAATCAAACCACGTCCAAACAGTCCTGATGAAGCAGATTAGCTGAGTTTTTGAGTGTTAATTATATGGTTTTAAAACTTTATTTATCATGAATATCTAAAGTTATAGATCTGGTTCAAGGCCAAGTTTTAAGGGACTTTAATTTGATGCAGTGTTGCACTGCCCCTCCTGATTGGTAGTTTCAAGTCTGGTGCATCTCTGACCACGCCCAGCAGTGATGTCATGGTGTACTGACTTTTAGATCATTGCAGCAAGGTGGGATGTTAAACCACAGCATAAAAAAGACTTCCTGCTGCTCTTATGTTGCTATTTGAAGACTTTAAAAAGTGTGCCACCTAAAAATTTAATTTGCACCAACACATGACAGCTAATTAATAATTTAAGACATTTTAAACAGAAATAATTATTAGTTGGCAAATGAATTTATGTAATTTACTTCATAATTCATCATTTAAATGTAAATTATTAATCTTTTTTTTTTTTACTTTTTAAAGTGTATACATTTTTAAATTCATAATAATTAAACACTGTAAACATACAACACACTGAGAGCCTTTGAAACAAATGCACTACACTTAATAGTAATATTTCCGACGGAACCTAAAGGGACCATGCGCCATTTCGCATGCGCGCTTCTAAAAAACTGAATTGCAGACCGGTCGATTAGCTGGCATTTGTGCCATTTGAGCACTCTTTGTGTAATTAATCGCTTCCTATATCACATCTGTCACAAGAATTATACATAGGCCTGTACGTATATAACAGATCAAAGGGTTTGTAGTCCTAATGATCTCAGGAGGGGTTTACAGGAGGGTCTTTCCGTCATGTCTCACCATTCATTCAAAACGGTTCCCGTATGATTAATCTGTGACGTGGAGGTTGTGAGTGAGCAGGGCGGGGGCAACTTCTGTGTTTCACATCGTCTAAAGCAGCGTGACACCTGCGTATAAAACGGGCTAAACATAATATAGGCTACACTAGAATTAAGTGAGTCGTGTAGAAGGGTAGGATTTCATTACAGCGATTACTGAAATCACGAAATAGGCTATTGATTCATTCATTTTAATCTTGGGATTTGACAATGTTACAGTTCCTTAGAATGTTTTTGTTGCGCTTAATAACATTTTAAAACTGTGTTTCTATAGTTTCTAAGAAGACATGTATTGAAAAGATTGACCGAAGGAAAAGCTATAGAAAATAACATATTTTAGCATTATGTAAAAACCTGAAGAGACCAATATTTAAGATGTAGATATTATCTTAGGCATTTCTGTATTGCCAAGCTTGTTATTTATATCCATTATATCAGCCCAGACAATAGATATATCAATCTATCGGTAATAACCAATAAACAACTGTAAATACAGACCCATTATGATAAAGTCATAAGTGATCTAAAAATATTAAGAATGTCACCTTGGTTTGAGAAGAAAGAAATATACTACTCATCACCAATGTAAGAATTCACCACCTTTGTAATTTCAGCTTAGTGCAATTTTCATGTGAGTAATGCAACATTCTGCTATCCAGTGCAGGCGTATGTCTTTTTATGTTTTATACAGTATGGCATCTTCATGAGCTACTTAGAAAAGATATACGCTTATATATTTAGATGTTTAAGGCCCTCCAGTCTACAAATTATCTAAAACAGGATCCACATAAAAGAGGATCCACATTTAACTGCTTTGAGACTAAATGACTTTTGACTTTTATTATTTAGTTAACCGGGTTTATATCCATTTTTTGTGTATCTATATTCTTGTGACCTTGCAGCTTTGTATAAAGTTAAAAATGTGGCAAAATTGGAAATTATTTCGCAATATCGCATACACGGGCGGGATATGCACTGAGCATGCGCAAACTATGTCTAGGCTCTTCCCCCAAGTTAAGAATGGTGGTCGAAGAGCGCTGAGCCGCCGTCGTTTAGATTAAGTCATCGAAAGCTGCGCACAAGTTTGTACGGTCGTCCAAAATTTCATGGAAGATACTGGTAAGATCCCAAAAGCTAACTGTATTTATTCAGTTTGTTGTAATATGGCTAGGATTGGGGCAGTTCAACAGCCAGCTAACGTTAGCTACTTGTGCTACCTAGTGAAATTGCCAACGTTAGCCAGCTAGCTAACGCGGAAAAGCCTGCGGTGCCGACTATTAACTGGAGATGGAGGCAAACGCTTAGCACGCTGTAACGTTAGTTGTTCTAGTTAGCATAAGGTTAGCGAGCTTATAAGGTAGTCGATCAATGTTAGATAAACTGTTGATATCACAACGTGTGGAACCGGTAAACTGAAAAGTGTTACGTTAGTTAACTAAATACCCATAATGGAGTTCACATCCGGCGTTACTAAACAAGAGCTAATGCTTGGCCATCGTCACCCGTTGGTCAGTTAAGTGCTGTCATGCATTACTTCTCAGGAAATAGACAGGACCCAAGGCCCAACTTCTGGTTGAACTTTTGACTATGCAAACTATCTCCCGTGTGCAACGTGATCTCAAACCGCTAACGAGGCTAAAGCTAACATTAATCGATTTTAACGGAACACATGGCGGTAGTTAACCTTTTGTTAATAAGTTATGGAGCCACGCGTAGTGTTATTTAACTAAGAAACTGATCACGTGGACACATTATTTTTAGTAGCTAACGCAAGGCTTTAAACTAAAGCTGCCGTCCGCTTTAATGATACAACAAGGAAGTGTCCTAGATCATCGGCTGCTGCTTTCTCTCGGGTGACCGTTTTTGGTGGAAAGGTAGTTAACTTAAAGTTAACGTTTGGAAATGTCAATATGAGCCATTGCAACAACAAAAAAAATACGGCAGATGTTGTTGAACTTGCTGTGAAATCATTCTTTGCCTTGAAAGTAAAACATGCAACCAAATGAGTTCTGGAAAGTTCTTTATCTACAGGATGTGCACAGGTGATCTATGTAGTCCATGGGGAATTGAGACTAACTAGTACGTTTTGGCTTATTATGAGCGCTCATTTCAAAGTAATTGAACACTTGATTATTAATAGTTTCCAATTTGTATTGGAACTAATTAGGTAGTTCCTTAAATTCTACTAGACTTGTATTGGTAATTAGGTTAAATTTTCCTTAATTTATGGCAAATAAAATTCTCTCTCAAACCTGAAATCAGAATATTTCCTTTATTTTTGAAAAATGATTAATTGGTTATCACAATAGTTGCCCATTTTATTTCTGTTGCTTGACTAATCATTGCAGCTCCAGTAATAATCCAGCCTTCTTTTCAACAGGGCTGCAATTCTCGGACAACACCGTTACTGGAATGCTGGACTCTGAGTCCCCTGCCATGGAGAGCAATGGGGATGCCTTTCTTCCTGACCTTCCTGTTCTAGGCCAAGCTACTGACTGGTCCCCAGACCAGGTTGCTCCAGAACCACTCGCCACCATCTTGCCCGAAGACTCTGATGCGTCCCAGGATGCTCCGGAGCAACAGCAGCAACCAAACCAGCAGACACATTCAACAGAGCTGGGTTCTGTGGCGAAGGCTGTGGAGCATTTTCAGCTCGCCAGTGCTCAGTTCTTCCAAGAGGAGCAGCCACCTCCTCCACCACCACCTCCCCCTCCACCGCAACCCACAGAAGAGGCAGAACAGCCAGCAGAACACAAATCAGAGTCTGGGGAGTCTCAACAGGACAGCCATGAGATGAGCCTGGAGCCAGAGTTTGCTGTACAAGATGGCAGTCAAGGTAATCTAAATAGCTGGCTTTAAGTTTTTGCTATGTATTTTAGGCAAAACTGGTCTACTTACATGGCTGCTGTAGATATCCAACAACGAAAACTGAGATTTAGAATCGATCATGACTAAATAGAAAAATGAAAACATTTTTCAACAGTTCACTCAACTGATGTGGTTAAAACAATTAGTGGCCCATAGCCCATCACTGGTTGTACAGTAGTACCATGAAATTATAGCATTAACTTAAGTGTGCTGCTGATTTCATGATACACAATTATGTAATATGTTTAGTTTTTTTGACTCAGATGCAATATTTGATTGTCAGCCAAATCTTAGTATAAAAGCAGGCAAAAACAACGGGTGACGTGATCATTCAGTGCCTTTTCTGTATTTTTAAAAAAACAACCTTGACACAAAGTGACCCAATCCCACCTTTGGCCTTATACTAGTAATTATACACATTTAGGACCAATGCCCTGTTTGCACCTCCATGTAACGCCACTTCACCATTCCTTGTTATGTTCTCCAGATGGGACTGAGGCACCACAGGTGACGGAGGATGGCATGGAGCTGGAAGACCCATCCAAAGAGACAACACAAGAAGTGACTGTTCCTGCAGAGCCACAGGAGCCCAGTGAGTTTGAAAAACTCTTCAAAGCGTGCGAGGAGAACCCAGATGACTTCAATGGTTGGGTCTACCTGCTGCAGTATGTGGAGCAAGAGGTAAGCTAAGACATGCTGATTATGATGTTTGGTTTTTATATTACTAAGATTGAACAGAAGGAGGTCCAGTGTTTTGTTTTTAACAGAATAATATAATTGAAATTCAGAACAATTATACCGAAAGGAAAGTAATAAGATATTGAATCTTTTTGCTGTCATCCTCTCCCTTGCAGAATTTCCTTGCATCTGTGAGAAAGGCATTTGATGTATTCTTCCTACGTTATCCCTACTGCTATGGCTACTGGAAGAAGTATGCTGATATTGAGAAAAAGCATGGCAACATACAAGTTGCAGAAGAGGTAAATATAAACATCTGTCACACACACATTTATAGCTTTCTTGTCTTTTGAATTTCTACCTTTTTGACTATGTGGTGTTTGGCCTAATCAAGTAATTTGTCTGGTCCCCGGCTGAACTCTTCTGGCATTGTCCCAATTATGTATCCCAGTAAATATTACTACACCTACTCAAGACCAAGTACATAATATGGACAAAAGTACTCCCAACACATTACTTTTATGACCCCTTTTAAATCTATAGGCATTAAAATGGAGTTTGTCCCCCGTTTGCAGCTCTAACAGCTTCCACTCTTCTAGGAAGACCTTATGGAATATTTTGGAGTGTGTCTGAGTATTTTTGCCCATTCATCCATATGGCATTAATGTAGCATTGAAATTTCCCTTAAAGACCACACCATGAAAACACAAACCCTTCCAAAAGTATTAAGAATGGGTTTCCCGGTACTTTTGTTCATATGGTGTAGGTGTGCCTACGTCTGTATGAACGCTGCATACAGCGACTGATTAAGGCAAAGGGCCGAAGAGAGAGACACTTTTATGAATAGAATAAAATTGTTCCAGACATTTGATAGCCTTGTCTATGTTTGGTCTCTTCAAAGGTGTACAGAAGAGGCTTGCAGGCCATCCCTCTCAGTGTGGACCTGTGGCTGCACTACCTGACCTACATCAAAGAAAACTCAGACCCTAGTGACCCAGAGACGGAGGGACGCATTCGAGCGTGAGTAAATCCCTCTTACATTATAGCATTTTTAGCTGCAGAATCTCGTCTATTTTCTATGCGAATTTAACCAAATATTTGATAGTTCCTGTAATGTCATTTTGAACATATCTTGCACAAGATTCACTGTCTTTCCTTTTTCTACCATTAGTGCCTATGAACACGCAGTGCTAGCAGCAGGCACAGACTTCCGCTCAGACCGCCTGTGGGAGTCCTTCATCAACTGGGAGACAGAGCAGGAGAAGCTGGCTAACGTCACCGCCATCTATGACCGCATCTTGGGCATCCCAACCCAGCTGTATTCCCAGCACTTCCAGAGGTAGGAGCGGGGTGATAGAATAAAGATAAATGTGTTTTTTCAATGTAAGGTAAATGTCGTATTGACCGAATAAGTCCCTCTTTGCAGCACTCCATACAACAGAGATGCTTTTTTTCCCCTTTAAGCCATTTTGACTAAAATAACACCTACATGCAACCATTTGAAATCTTTCTTTGAGTTGAATCTTATTTACCTGTTGTTGTTTTTTAATCTTTCAGGTTTAAAGATCATGTGCAGAACAACAACCCCAAACACTTCTTGTCAGAAGAGGAGTTCGTTCAGCTGAGGCTTGAGCTCTCTAAAGCCAGCCTAACAGCGATGGTCTGCGAAGATGAGGACACACCTGTTGCTCAGGAGGAGCTGCCGCCTGGCACGGAGGATCTTGCGGACCCTGCTAAGGTAGGCATCCACTTGCCAATCCTGCAGGGGAGACACATTTCCTAAAGTACTGCTTGCAGAGGTTAGCAAGGGCTTGCCTGTTCTCCATGATGAGATGGAAAGAAAGCTTTGCTCAGGTTTGAAGAGGTGTCTTTATGTCAGCAGCCAAGCCATTGAATGCCAGGGGGGATTCAAGTTGGCTTCCAGTCAGGGACTCGCCCTAAAACTTAAAGGATCAACCGTGGCCCCATTGACCCCAGCACCTGCACCCAGAGGCTGATATGCAGGGTGCATACATACCTTCCCCCCCTCTACTGGCTTCTTGTCTCTGGCAAGCTCATGGTGATGTAAATCCTTGGCTGCAGGACTAGCAGTTTTTACATCAAGTGGAGAATGTGATATGGTGACACTTACATGAAAGTGTTGACCATGCATTTTTTTGTATGTGTCTTTATGTAGAGGGTGACAGAGATCGAGAATATGCGCCACAAGGTGATCGAAGTTCGGCAGGAAGTGTTCAACCACAATGAACATGAAGTCAGCAAGCGCTGGGCCTTTGAGGAAGGGGTATGTGTCTTGTTTTCTGTGTTAAATATTAATTGTTGGAAATGTGACTTTTTTTTATTTGACACTGTAAAACAAACATTTATTTGTCTATATTTTTTTTTTTTTTAAGATTAAGAGACCATACTTCCATGTCAAAGCCTTAGAGAAGACCCAGCTGAACAACTGGAAGGAGTACCTGGACTTTGAAATTGAAAATGGGACTCCGGAGCGCGTGGTTGTTCTCTTTGAACGATGCCTGATCGCTTGTGCACTCTACGAAGAGTTCTGGACCAAGGTAATGTGACCTTGTAAACATCTCTCACGCTCCCGCTACATCCCTGCACTTCCCCCTCCATCAACGATGATATCACAACGACACAGTAAATCGTCCTGCACTCTCTTTGCGTGTAACGTTGATATGTGACTGTATCTGTTGTATTAGGGGATGGCCAGCTTGCCACACAAGATTTGACTGCAGCATTTGCCAACTACTACGTTGCATCTTCTTCGTCTCCCACTACCTTACAGAAACTTATCTAATTGGTTCCATGAAGGTGCTGATGGGTTTACACAGAAAATTTCTAAAAACGATCATGTCAATGAAGAAATTCACTGTTTCTGTCAGCTGGAAATTTCAGTTTAAAATGTCCTCTCTTTTGCCTTTCTCTTTCTCCTCTGTTTTTTTTTTTTTTTTTTTCTCTGTCCTCTCTTGCATTCCTTCCAACTCGCTCTCTCTTTTTCACTCTGAAGTATGCAAAATATCTAGAGGGCTACAGCACTGACGGTGTGAGACATGTCTACAAGAAGGCGTGTACCATCCATCTGCCCAAGAAGCCAGCCACCCACCTGCTGTGGGCAGCGTTTGAGGAGCAGCAAGGTGAGCGACACTCTCCAACAAGTATGAATAAATGACCAGTTAGGGTGTGACTGCATGAGTACATAGAGACAGGCCTTTAAAACCATAATTGCATGAAATTTGACACGAGTTCGGCCAAACTGACAGTATTCTGCTTTTCTTTTACCAGGCAACGTAGAGGAGGCTCGTGGCATCCTGAAGTCCCTGGAGGCGGCGGTCCCAGGTCTGGCCATGGTGCGCCTTCGGAGGGTCAGTCTAGAGCGTCGCCATGGTAACTTGGAGGAAGCGGAGGCCCTCTTAAGGGAGGCCATGGAGTCTGCGAAGAATGCTACTGAGACATCGTTCTATGCTGTGAAACTGGCCAGGCAGCTGATGAAGGTGCAGAGGAGCCTGAGCAAGGCCAGGAAGGTGCTGCTGGATGCTATTGAAAAAGACCAGGTGAGGGCCGCTTGATGACTTGTTTGACAGATACATACATAAATGCTCAACATTAGTTAGTAAGCCCTTTTTTATTAAATCCAGAAATGTTTGCATTTGGTACAGTGTTTTGAATGGGGAAAATCAACATAGTAAAAATAAATTAATTTACCTGCTGTGTTTATCATTTCCACACTCATGGGTGACATAGCCCTCTATAGAGGCCAGTTAAGTTAAATCTACAACGGCTCTTGAATTTGATTTTACCAAAACATGGATCCTCTTCACTTGAGTTCAGGTGTGGAGAAACACCTCACAAAGGCAGCTCCTCAGTTGTGATTTTTCTGCAATAAATTGGGCTCAGAATGCAAATAAAGATCGTTGTACAAAAGATGATGAACCGTCTGTGTTTCCCACAGGATTTTAAGAGACACATGTAATATGTTTGATACTGTCTTAATATAATCTAATTAATATTTCCATACTGTATAGACACCTTATTTTGAAAACCGGAGATTGTCACATGTATCTTTGCGCTAAATTCATCAAGTCCGACCCAATAAGATAAATGTTGAATGTGGTTCTCGTATCGCGTAACATGAAGACTTCACAGCCTCTCTTCAGGTAGGACTCTCATACTGCAACACTTCTCTTTTTAATGAGCCACAATGACAGGATAAAGTCGCTAACCTGCCTGTCAGCTCGTTTCAGCGAATTTACCATAAAGGGTAATTGATGTGTGCACTCCAAATTTAAGCACGGCTAGCTTAATCACTTTCTTACAAACAGACCGTTACCGTTACCATAGTTAAGTTCAAAATGATTGATGTGTAAATATATTTTCGGTTCATTTTGAAACTATGGCTCTCTGTCCTCAGTATCTCATCCTGTATGTTTTATACAAGCACAGCTAATGCTAGCTTGGCATTAGCCAAATGTTAAAAACAAGCTAAATAGAAAGCTGTCTGTCTGGAGCAGAGACTGGTCTATAGTCTTAAAAACTCAGCTGCTGGCTGAGACAAACCAGCCGCTCCTCCTTCCTCCAGGTAACGTTACCTGCAGCCAGCGAGAGAGGAGGAGGGACTGATACAGACTGTTATTCTTTCTAAAAGTCACTCGCTACTTATGATGTCAGATGAAGTTATTGAGTTACTTTGCTGTTGAAAAAATTAATGTTGCTGCTCTAGAAACAACATTTAGCTGTATTTAAAATATTAAATTAAAAACAACCAGTCAGTTAATATGTACACTTCAATATGTTTATCGCAAGTGATGTCATCTCAATATATTCTCGCTCAGTACCTTATGGCACATTGAATATTTTTCCTCATACAGTGCAGGCCTACCCCATGCCCGTTGGGTCTGGTCTTACCAAATAACCATCACTAAATAGTAAAGTATCGATAGAGACTTCTTAACGATACCACTAAGGGTTTCAATAATAATTAAAGCTGCAATTAGCGTTGGGCGGGCCCTCGCACATGTAGCACGTCGGTGTGAGGTGGCCGTGTTACATATTCTGGAGCTCTGCCGGTACGGCTGTGAATTTGCTACGCGCTTCGGACAATGCATGAAGCATTACATCATAGCATACATCACTTCCTGTGTCCCCTTTGTGGCGCTACATAGCACTTGGCGCTATGAATATAAATTAATATTGGCGCGTGGATGTCTTTGGGGTGGGACACTTATCAAGCACGTAAAGTTTTGTTCAGATGTGAGCATGTACACTGAAGTTACAACTTCCTGTGTCATGGCGAAGAGTTGATCTTTGACACCACGCCACGGATACGCCCATCAATGAAAACTCACAGCACAACTTTTCATTGTCAGTGCCTTTAGAAGGCACAGCCGAAATTTTAAATTGATCCGACTAAATCCCTAGCAGGAGTTCGTTAAAATATGGAGTGTGTAAATCATCCAAAAATGACCATAAAATTCAAAATGGCTGCCTTCCTGTTGAGTTTAGGGCATGGGTTCTTGAGGCTTTTTTGTGTCTTGATATGATGCGTGTCCCCAGAAAATTTCGTACATGTAGGTTGAACGTGGCCGAGGGGCTAACTTTTTCTAATTTTGTAGGGGGTGCTAGCGAGCCATTTTGCCACGCCCATGCGCAAAACCCATTTTTCACCACTTCTGACATGTGTGCCGAGTTTTCGAGTATGTTTAAGCCCCCAAAATTGAAATTACTTTGCGAAAGAAAGAGAGCGATAAATAAAAAATCTCTTCAGTTTCAATAGGGACCTCGCACGGTTCGTGCTTGGGCCCTAATTAACGATCCTCTTCTCTAGTTCACACAAATATTTTTGTGGCTTTACAGACGAGTCCAAAACTTTATCTAAACCTGCTTGAGCTGGAGTACAGCGGAGACGTGACGCAGAATGAGGCGGAGATCTTGGCATGTTTCGACCGAGCCCTAAACAGCCCGATGCCCCTTGAAACCCGCCTTCTCTTCTCCCAGCGCAAGGTGGAGTTCCTCGAGGACTTTGGCAGTGACATCAATGTGTGAGTTTTTTTGTTCCGTTTTTAGAGACAAAGTAATGTGTGTTCTTGTCATATTTGATGAGTAACCCTTTTCCACCCCCCCCCCCCCCCTTTTTTTTTTTTTAAGGCTTGTGACTGCATATGAGGAACATCAGAAACTGCAAAAAGAAAGCGAACCCACAAAGAGGAAAGCCGAGAACGGGTATGACAGGTGGATAATGGAACAGGGCTTGGGGCGCATCAACACATCCTTATTTTTATACGTTTTATTTATTCATATTTCAGCAACTCTCCAATAAAGTAGTACCAGGCCAACCAAAATGTTCTTTGTTGGTGAAGTCGTGTGGTTTTATTTATTTTTACAATTTTACTAACTTGAAACTATTCATCTCCAGCTCTCTGGAACCGGACTCCAAGAAGCAGCGGGTGGATGACGGTTCCACAACTGCAGCAAACACAGTGGCAGACGCGCAGGACAGCTCTGCATACAACTACAACTGGTACCAGGTATGTATCTTATCTGAGCACTTGACTTTAGAAACGATGATGCAGACGCTCACGTTTGGGTCTCAGAAGTTATGCAAAGCAGAAACACGATGCTACTGACAGTTTTTGATTTGGTCTTATCAAAAAAATTTTAGCATGCAAATAACACTTAGGTTATAGCCTACACTTGGTGGCTACTACTGTGCATGTCTCCGTAATTACTTTGCGACGACTCAGTCTGTTTTCCGCCACCACGGTCGCTTTTAACTCCTGTGTTACATCTAGAAACAGTCCCAGCTCGTTATTGATCCATGCAAAAAAAATATCTGGTGCGGTTCTTCGTCTGTAGTACTTTATCCTTTCGCTAAATCTTCTGTAACTATGGAGGAGAGGGACCATCTGCTTCATATTTACACCTGCACCTGCATGCCCAGTGTATGTGAACGGCCAAGAGATGTGCGTTTTCAGTCGTTTTACTGTAGACTGAGATCAACTCTGATACACAGCTAAAATGCTGCTGTGGACGGAGATCGTATTCGTTTCAGTTTTTAAACAAACGGAGTAGTGTGGATGGGGTCTGAGAAAGGTTTCCTTAAGCCTAGTTCACACTACACGATTTTAAGCTCGATTTACCGGCTGGTGAGCTCAGTGACCGTCGGGCTGTGATCAGGGGTAAATCGTCGTTATGTGAGAACAACTCAAAGGCACATCAAAACAGCTCCCCGACACATTTCTGACACATCGCCGACGTCTGCCAGATATTTGGCCATCCACATCCAGCCAATGAGAGCAGGCAGCTACTTTTTCACGCAAAAAACTTTTTACTCCCCTCCAGCTCTCTCTGTAGCTCAGACAATCCTGGCTACCTGCGTGTGCTAATCCATTCTTTCACCCATATTCTTTGTCTTTATAATTGCTATCTTTATAATAACAAACAGCTGTTTTGTCTGTAGGTTCGCGTAGTTTCACGTGTTTTCTTGACAAAACGTGGTTTGGAGACCATCATTGTCAGCTCGTGTAGAGTGTGAACCCCCTGTCCGGCCATAGCTGAAAGTCGTTTAGTCTGCACAAGCCTTCACTTTCAGTTAATGTCGCACTGCGCATGTATGCATGGCCATTTCCAGCATTAATTAAGAGCTTTATTTTTGTATTGAACTCATTTTAATGAAAATGGCCTGACAAAATAAGCTCATGTTTTGTTTAAGCCTGTTGAAAATGTCAGTGATCAACCCCCCCCCCCTCCCCCCTTCTTCCTTTCCCTGTCTGTTGTGCAGCAATACGGTGGCTGGGGACAAAACACCTGGGGACAGTACAACCAATATGCACAGTATAACCAGTACTACCCGCCTCCTCCAACATGATGGACAAAATCCTGACCTGAAGATGGACACTCAGAGGAAAACATCCTTTCTGACCTGCCTACATCTCTGAACAGGGCTACTTAACTGGGTGTCATGGAGATTTCAGTCCAACCACAGATGATTTGTTCCTTCTTTCTGGTTTAAAGTGTGCTAATCAGTTAAATTACACTTTGTAGACATTAGTTAGAATATAATGGCCCTCCATGGCAGTCATGTTGATCAGTCATGTTTAAAAAAAAAACAAACCACATTATTGCTACATCCTTCATCTCCAACACTGGCTTCTTGTTTGGGTTCTTCAATGCATGTTGTTTGTGAAGGAAGATTTATTTTTCCCTGTGTGATTAAACAATTTTTAATTTCTTTGTGTTCAAGATTTAAAGTTGTAAAGGAGGCATTGATTGATGTATCTCTGAGTCGTGTTTCTTCTTCCCAAACTGAAAGATTTTTAATATTTCATGGTGGTTTCCATGAAAAAATGAGATCCTCCTTTTTTATTTTGACTTGATTTCATAATAAAGATAATGATATCCTGAAGTGTCCCTTGTTGATTTCATCATCCCTTTTGATTTCTAAATAGCTCAAGGAGTTGCTGTATATCTCATGATCTGCAGACTTTACACACAATCCTAGTGTTTTAAATTGTACATAATAAATTCTGTCTCGTGTAAATGATCAGAACCCAATAGTTTATGCAACACAATATATTTTGCCTGTATTGAACAGTGATTTACAGTGAAACGTAAAGACCTGACATCCTATTTTTTTTACTACCGAATCACGCAAAGACAAAATGCCCACATAATCTTAGACCTGCTCAAACCACCGCTCGTTTTATAATGCCCTAGTTGGGCAGAAGATGTAATGATAGTGTTATAACTTTTTAGAGGTTTTCTGAGCTGTGTGCTGCTTTAACCATCCGTTTTTATAGACTAAACGCCGTAAAAAAAAACAATTTATTATTCAGTAGGTTCAACGCATAAACTGTATAAGGTTTAACGTCATCGCCATCCGATGGGCGTGACCACCGACTACGCTTACGTAAATCCGCACATGCGCAGTAACGGCCCTTAAACAGCCCTTTCTATGCTTAGCGTTGAACGACTAGCATCAAACGAGGTAAGGCCTGTTCAGTTTAAGTGAAAAAGCGTAATTATGGATAACTGAGATGTATTGTGGAACGCAGATATAACACATATACCATTATATATCTCAAGTAGTACTTTATTTGACTAGTTAGGCAACATTTCGTGGGTTTTTAAGCGACTTGATGAAACGTGTGCCCCATGCGGCTAGTTCAGCTAGCATAGCATTAGCAAGATACCAAGAGAGACGAGTCTGTTTTAGCTCCCGGCACGTTGCTTTGCACTGGTTTATTTTCAACTTCTCGGTTCTGTGACACGGAATGACTTTAACGTGAAAACACAAAAACAATCTTGGCCACAGGCGTAACGTAGCGGGTTTGGTAGCAAATGTTCGCTGTCAAAAATAAATCCAGCGCCAGACGGTAGTTTCCGCAATAGTAGTATTGATCATGACTAAAGTCGCGTGGACCTTTCGTGTTTTCTTCCAGCATCAAGATGCAGCTCTTCTTGCGTGCCCAGAACACTCACACCCTTGAGGTGACCGGACAGGAGACTGTTGGACAGATCAAGGTAAATTGTCGACTAGTTGGCAGGAATACGCCCGACCTTTGATCTCAAAGTAACGTTAATCATTTGAATGCAGCATTTGAATGCGTCTATGTGAACCCTAGCGAGGATTTACCTTGGCTTGGATAAAAACGTGTTATTTGGTGTCTGTCAGGCCCATGTCCAGGGTCTGGAGGGTCTCCTGGTTGAGGATCAGGTGCTGTTGCTTGCTGGTTGCCCACTGGAGGATGATGCTTCCCTGGCATCCTGTGGCGTCTCAGAGCACTGCACCCTGGAAGTAGCTGGCAGGCTGCTGGGAGGTCAGTTCACCGATGCAATAAACAACTGTCTTTGTAAAAATAAAACAATTTTCAAGCAAGTAAGCAATGCGAACTTGACTGAATACTCTAAGTAACAACTAAAATGTTTGTCTAGTCTTGTGTGTTTAAATAAATTAAGATTATTTGATCACTCATCTGCCAAGCTGGCCTTCATATTGTGGGGATAAAAGTAAAAACATTTTCCTGTTGATCACAAGCACATGACTGAAAGCCATGATACCCAAACCACCACCCCTGTAGCGCAAGCCACATTCATGGAGTCATCAGTTAGACTATGGCCCTCATGTTAGTAATTAAACACTTCCCTTTCCTTTTCTTCCCCATCCTCAGGTAAGGTTCACGGCTCTCTGGCCCGCGCTGGAAAAGTGAGGGGACAGACACCCAAGGTAAGATTTTTAAGCCTTTTCTGGCACCTCGTGTTTCCGTATAATACAAGCGCACACCTTGTTTATGATTTAAAGAACACATGTATATCATTTACAATATAATTTGCTTGTATGTATGAAAACGTTATATTGTCTTGGATAAACTAGTCATTCAGATGCATACACATAAATAGTACATCATGATCTTGACAAAACGCCTCTTCTCTTGCGTTCTCCAGGTTGACAAGCAGGAGAAGAAGAAGAAGAAGACTGGCCGTGCTAAGCGTCGCATCCAGTACAACAGGCGCTTTGTGAACGTTGTGCCCACCTTCGGAAAGAAGAAGGGACCCAATGCCAACTCCTAAGTGCTTCAATGTCCAAAAGGAGAAACACGACCACCCATACATTTTTACCAGGTTAAATGTTATCCTGCTGTACAGAATAAAATTGGCTTGGACAAAAGGAAACAGTCTGTGGTGTATCTTGCAATTTAAAGTGTATTATTTTACAAATTTTTTGAAATGGCAAAGGTTCATCAGTATTGTCACAGTCATTGGTAATCAGGTGGGACTGATTGGAGTTGTACAATGTACAGTGCCTTGTGAAAGTATTCGGCCCCCTTGAACTTTTCAACCTTTTGCCACATTTCAGGCTACAAACATAGATATAAAACTGTAACTTTTTGTGAAGAACCAACCACAAGTGGGACACAATTATGAAGTGGAACGAAATTTATTGGATATTTCAAACCTTTTTAACAAATAAAAAAACTGAAATTGGGCGTGCTAAATTATTCAGCCCCTTTACTTTCAGTGCAGCAAACTCTCTCCAGAAGTTCAGTGAGGATCCAATGTTGACCTAAATGACTAATGATGATAAATAGAATCCACCTGTGTGAAATCAAGTCTCCGTATAAATGCACCTGCTCTGTGATAGTCTCAGAGGTCCGTTTAAAGCGCAGAGAGCATCATGAAGAACAAGGAACACACCAGGCAGGTCCGAGATACTGAGAAATTTAAAGCCAGATTTGGATACAAATAGATTTCCCAAGCTTTAAACATCCCAAGGAGCACTGTGCAAGCGATAATATTGAAATGGAAGGAGTATCAGACCACTGCAAATCTACAAAGACCCGGCCGTCCCTCTAAACTTTCAGCTCATACAAGGAGAAGACTGATCAGAGATGCAGCCAAGAGGCCCATGATCACTCTGGATGAACTGCAGAGATCTACAGCTGAGGTGGGAGACTCTGTACATAGGACAACTATCAGTCGTATACTGCACAAATCTGGCCTTTATGGAAGAGTGGCAAGAAGAAAGCCATTTCTTAAAGATATCCATAAAAAGTCTCATTTAAAGTTTGCCACAAGCCACCTGGGAGACACACCAAACATGTGGAAGAAAGTGCTCTGGTCAGATGAAACCAAAATCGAACTTTTTGGCAACAATGCAAAACGTTTGGCGTAAAGGCAACACAGCTCATCACCCTGAACACACCATCCCCACTGTCAAACATGGTGGTGGCAGCATCATGGTTTGGGCCTGCTTTTCTTCAGCAGGGACAGGGAAGATGGTTAAAATTGATGGGAAGATGGATGGAGCCAAATACAGGACCATTCTGGAAGAAAACCTGATGGAGTCCGCAAAAGACCTGAGACTGGGACGGAGATTTGTCTTCCAACAAGACAATGATCCAAAACATAAAGCAAAATCTACACTGGAATGGTTCACAAATAAACATATCCAGGTGTTAGAATGGCCAAGTCAAAGTCCAGACCTGAATCCAATCGAGAATCTGTGGAAAGAACTGAAAACTGCTGTTCACAAACGCTCTCCATCCAACCTCACTGAGCTCGAGCTGTTTTGCAAGGAGGAATGGGCAAAAATTTCAGTCTCTCGATGTGCAAAACTGATAGACGTACCCCAAGCGACTTACAGCTGTAATCGCAGCAAAAGGTGGCGCTACAAAGTATTAACTTAAGGGGGCTGAATAATTTTGCACGCCCAATTTTTCAGTTTTTTTTTTGTTAAAGTTTGAAATATCCAATAAATTTTGTTCCACTTCATGATTGTGTCCCACTTGTTGTTGGTTCTTCACAAAAAATTAGTTTTTTATATCTTTCTTTGAAGCCTGCAATGTGGCAAAAGGTCGTAAAGTTCAAGGGGGCCGAATACTTTCGCAAGGCACTGTA
Organism: Micropterus salmoides; assembly: GCF_014851395.1. NCBI lineage: Eukaryota > Metazoa > Chordata > Actinopteri > Centrarchiformes > Centrarchidae > Micropterus > Micropterus salmoides. The sequence goes on from NW_024040928.1 coordinate 10,329,694, forward strand.
TCCCATCAGGTGACAGGTCTAAACTCAATGTGCAGTTCTTGCCTTATTTAAATTGGTGTCATCTGCTGTAAATAGCATTTTAATGGAAGGACAAGTGACTTTTGATTGTACCAGTAAAAACAAAGTCAGACTAGTGTCAATGACTGTAGTAGCTTTTTACCAAAATTAAAATACAAAATATACTTGATGTTGAACTTAATGGGGTGTAAACTGGTGTCTTCCTCTACCAATGCCATGCATGTTAAACAAATTACTTTACCAACAGATGGGACTAATTAAAGGAAGAACTGGAATAAAATAGTGGAGAAATATCAAATGCAGAAGCCTTCAAAGTATGAAAAGGATGAGAATAAAATGCTAGCCTTCAGTCTCCAGAGTTTCACAAGACCAAATGATATACTTTCATCTTCAAATCAGTCTACGACTGTCTCTCCTGTTATGTTTGTCTATCTTCTCAGGTATCTCTTGCAAAAGAGAGATTTCTCACTGAAATTACCTGAAGGTGGTATACGAAATTAGGGGAGATCATGGAGGAATGGTGTTTATTCCTCCAATAGAGTTCCACAAATATGGCAAGGAGCACTGAAGCTGTTTGAGGCTGGTGGTGACATAACTCCTTACTGTGTTCCTTAACTGTGTCACCTCTGTGCATATGTACGTGTAAAATATTTGGTCATTGTTGATAAAATGAAAACCAGAAAGTAAATCATTCCATACTAATAATTTTGTCTCTGAAACAGGTTTATTTATCATTTACATTTTACATGCAAAAGAACAAAACAAAATGCAGAATAAGGTTTCAGGGTGTCTCATATGTACATTATTGACAAGCCATCATATTTTGGCCAAAACTTAAACGATATAACTGGTCGTTACTTGAATTGTGATGATAAATGAGACAAAATAGAAACAGGACAACGCAGTCCACCTGTAATTTTAACTTGATTCTTTACAGCAAGGCCATTGAGTATTTCTTTCCCTTCAAGCCTTGAAATATAGTGCATGCTGGACAACGTGTCAGTTAATCCACGGCCACCAGCTCGACCTCAAAAATCAGCTTTGCATTGGGTGGAATTCTGGTAGAGCTGGAGTTAAGGAAAAGACAGTTGTCAATGCAAAATGAATGTAATTTTTTTTTCATCAAATCAAATTATAGTTAGCAGCACAGTTAAAGCTAGGTCAGGCAACATTGGAGAACTTGCAAGGGACTGCTAGCGCTTGAAAGCATCCAACTGAAAAAATCCCACACCCTCCTTTCAGGCTTCCCTCCCAAAGCCACTCCCTCAAAACACATTTTCATGCATAATGAGTGCACGGGCAAAACTGTAATTTTACCTCTCTGGTCTACTGCTGCCTCGATCAGTGAGTTTGTTTGTGTAATTGTGTGACTTTGGTGTTTTTAACCATTTAAAAACACTCGCTTTCTGCGAGGTAACATTACGTTTTTTGTAAAGGGAGTCTGGTGGCTTTGACAAGAGCGATATAGACAACTGAAATCAGAGTATCACATTACTTTTTAAAACACATACATATTTACATGACATGCACAAACTGAGCTAAAGAAAAGGATACTTGGAGTCAGGGAGACCCTTCTTTCCATAGGCCCACTCTGGTTCAATTTCGAATCGAGCGGTTTCACCCTTGCTCATTGTTAGAAGTCCCTCATCCCACTGTGAAAGTAAAGGTTTATTGTTGATGATGCGCAATGGGGAGAAGTGTCACACTGAGGAACAAACGTCAGGATTACTTACTCCTCTGATGACTCTGCCCAATCCAACTTTGAAGCTCAGTGGTTTAGTTTGCCTCTTCTTTCTTGCCACTGCAGAGAGACAACAGTGATGGTTTAAACCCAAGACACACTTTATCACAGGATATTGATTTCATCTGTATTTATAACTATAAAGGACAACAGCTATTATAGTTAAAACTGTTTAATTGGGTGGTGATATAAAAAAAAAAATCACCGACACTCAAATATATATATATATTTTTAAATTTAGAGTCTACAGGGGGTTACAACTTGATACTTAAAAGACAATACTTTGGGTGTATCACTTTACGGTGCAGGTCGATCTTACATGCAGGAATATTGGTGTCGAACACAGTCCCATCTTCCAAGGTGCCAGTGTACCAGCAGCTCACGGTCTCGCCTTTCTTTGGAAAGTTTGTCTTGTCACCTTTCTTCAGCACTGACTTGGTATACTTTGGCGGACCCTAAGAAAATCAATGCAGGAGCAGATCATAATATTGTAAATGTGCAAAGCAAAAAATGAAATAACAGGATCACCTACACAGCACCAGGGACCAGTACCTCATCCACAGCCTCTGCCTTGGCTTCTTTGGGCTTATCTTCAATTTTCACAACTCTAACCTGCTCAGTCACTTCCTCGACTGGTTCTGTGCCTTTAAACCTCTGCAAAAAAAGCATGAAATGCACACATATTCATGGTTGAATGTTTTTGTCAGACAGCTCAGACTGTTCACATCAACCCCACAGATGCAGCGTCACTATGTGCAATATCAAGACTAATTATCATCACTTACTTTGCTCTGAAAGAGCTGATTATAGGCAATAATCAGTTGTTCTTTCTTTGCTGTTTTGGCAACATTTTTTATGTTTCCCAGCAGCTTGTGCTCATTGAGGAACTGAAAGGGAAAATTAGAGGGAGAGAGTTAACAGATGATAGCTTTGTTACGTTTACGGTCCTCTTGTGCAAATCAGTGTTTTGGGCATGGCTGTAACGTCACAAAATCACCTCAAAACGGAAACGCAGCCGTTTCTGCTCCTGGTCAAATATAATAAGCTGTGACTTATATGTAATGGTGCAGCGTTCTTTATAAATATTGACGTTGCCCTGCATTGTTGTACATTCTGCCTAGCTACATGCTACAACACAACAGCCTTAGCTAACCACGCAGCATGCTGCGGTTCCCAGAGAGAATTAACGCTTTAACCTACAAATATTCAGACTATAACCACAAGGAGCCTAAGATGATAAACATACCGAGTGGGCTGCATTGTCCTGAATGAACTTTATAAGGTCTTTTTTAGGCAAATCATCACTTTTGAGCTGCTCCTCACTCCACTCTCGTGTTGGTTCAGCCGCCATTTTGAGAGGCGAACTGATGAACTTTGACATCCGTGGCGTATATTAAAAACTCCAAGACTTTTTTTGGCTGAATCCAAATGTCCACCCTCGAGACTTGCGGACTCCAAGTAGGTCTATCTGCGGATCCACGGTACTACACGATACGCCCTCTAAACGGTTGCAGTTTGGTAAGGTTAAGGTATTATTAAAGACCTGGTTTAAGCACCTAAACGACTTGGTAAGCTAAAATGACTTTGTTAGGTTTAGCACAATAATGAGTTGGTAAGCTTAAGGCACAAAAAATTGGTTTAGGAAACATCATGGTTTGGGTTAAAATAAAAAATATGTTAATCCAGGAAGTTATCTCAGGGTGCATGTCCTGTAGTAAAGACCGCCACACTGTACTAAGTATAATACTAAGTAAGTCCTGCATATGTAAGTATTATCAGCAAAATGTATTCAAAGGATCAAAAATAAAAGTACTCATTTTGCAGAAAAATGTTCCCTGTCAGTGTTTTCCTATCATATATGATGCCTTTTGATTAATATTCCTGCCTCATTAATGTGTTGTATTTTAATGCTAATGGGACACAAACCTCTTAAAAGGTCAACTTTTCATGAGCTCAGAAAAACAGGACGGTTTTCAGCTTTGTGATGATGCATTAGTGCAACTATTCTGGGGCGTTTGTGTGTGTTACATGTTTGTTTAGCTTAAGAATGAGAATAATTACTAGCTAAAGCTGTCAGACAAATTGAGAATTGTTTAAGTATAGTACCTCGTATAAGTATCTCGAATTTGGACTGTGTCTGCTCCTGTGTGGCTTGAAGGTGGATGTGTTCTGTCAGTACTGCAGTGGTGACCTATCCATGTGGCTTTCTGTTTGAGCTGATTGCAGTGATCCTCACATACAGAAGCCTACTTGAGTAAAAGTACTGAGTTACATTCCACCACTGTATCATCAAGAGGAATGCTGCTGTGGATTATATAATAATCTCCTTATTGTCTGGACACTTGTATTCACCCTAAGGTGATCACCTCATCTGAGCGTTTGGACAGTGACCCTCCTTACAACACAAAGACAACATTTCCAGACAGTTTCCTTCTAATATGTGTTGTCTTGCTTCATAATGGAACTTATTGGTAAATTAGATCTTTAAAAGATCTTTAGTTGCAGAGCTGGTATTCTTCCTCTGGCCATTGAGGTTGGTTGATTTAAAAAAAATATTCGGGAGGTGAAACAGATTGTGTGAGCTGTGTGATTTGGGTTAAATGGAAAGTGAGTGTTCATTTGTATGGTACAAATTTTGATCATTTAAGAGAGTTAATTTTCATGAAACAATTTGATAAAACTGAAATATTCTGGTGTACGCCTACAGACGAGCAAAAACTGGAATGGTTGATTAAAAGAAGGCAAGATGGATTATTTAATTAGTATTTATTCAGATTTCTCCAGTACTAGATAGTATGTTTTTGAAATAGATTTTTTGAAATTAATTTTGTTGTAGACAATGATTGCATGAATATTTGATTGTGAAAGATGCTTATGTTGCTTCTCTATTTTTTGGACTTTCTCTGTTGTTTGGAAATGTACACGCATCACTCTGGCCCTGGCTTCTATGAATTTAAGGTGTCTTGTAGACCCATGCTGACTGGGCATAGTTGTATGCATCGTACAATAATAAACATTTCATTAGCACACGCTACATCAGCTATCTAATTCTCCTTAGCACAGTTCAACGTTAATGACTAATTTACATTATAATCCTCTCCACTGTGTACATGTCACCTAATTTGTGTATAGTGAATGCAGTACTTTTTAAAATTTTGTCTATAAATATTGGAACAGCTGTATAAAATCTTTTCAATCTACAATCCAACAATCCACAAATACACCCACAGACACTTTCTTCTGGTGTTGGTTTACAAACAGCTCCAGGTACATTAGCACCACCTTGTGGACTGAGTTCTTACTTTATCATTATTGCCCTATCCACACCCTTGTAAAAACTGTACTCATTGTACAGTAGATTACTGCCACACCTACCCACGGCTCACCTCTTGCAATTGCTGCAAGGAGTATTAGCTTAAAATGTTTTCAATAAAGGGATTTTTTCAGGATTTAAGAGTTATTTTCTGTACACATGTGGTCATCTCACTCTGTAGCATTTGACTATGTGACTTGTCTTTCTAAGATCTCTGCCCAGCTGTCAAGATCAAATCAAATTTCCAAAACTTGCAACTGCTGACAACTCTCTGTTTCTCTGAGGACAAAATGTTGTAATCTTATTCTTCTTGATCCTCTTCATATAATGTTACAATCTACCAACATGGTACTGACATTTAGAGAAAACAAAATAGGAGCACTTCCTGGCTGTTGCATATTAGCATAATGTAACATAATTAACATAATATTTAATCATTGAAACTAACCAAAATAACATTTCACATAAGCAAAACACATTACTCTGTTTATGTGAGTAGTCTGATTACACAATCTGATGATATATCTTACTGACGCTACTTACAGTACGTCTTGCTATATGTTGCTGGCAAGCAGCGAGATGATGATGGTGATGATTCGCTATCACGGTCCCTAGTTGTAGAAGAGGGTCCATGCAGAGTTTTTTCCCCCCTTGTTGGTTACGAGACAACAGCAAGCAGTGACTCTGGGTGAGCAGCTCATGAGGAAGAGGAAAGGACTAATTATCTCTTTAAAGGAAATCTCAGAGGTTTCATTTCATCTCCTTTGATGCCTTTGAAGGAAATATAGTCACGGCAGCACAAACTGTGGAGGTGAGTTGGCTTCAGAAGAAGTGAAATCATTTTACAACTCTGTACTTTATATAAAAAACTTTCATAAAACAGGCCTCCACTGCCTTTTGAAATTGTGATGTGATGTTTTCTCGATGATGACATCTTGGACACACCTCATCTATCGTTACATATCTGTGTAAAGTACAACCATGCCTTTTTAGTCAGCATTTGGCCAGTGGGCCTACTTAAAATCTCTTTCTTTTTATCTTCTCCGTCTCTTTCCTTCATTCTTATGCCGCCAGCACAATGTTTGCTTCTGTGTTTTGGAGTGATGAGCGTGTCTCTCTGTGTTTATGTCTGGATGGAAATTTGCATCACAGGAAGTTTCAGGAGAAAAGGGTGGAGCGGGGGACGGGGGTGACTGAGGATCATGTCTAGCGTATCGTGTTGTTGTGATGAAGTATTTCTTAGGAATGCAAAGCTGGGGAGCTTAAATGAACTCACATCAAGCGAGGGAGGAATTCAATTTGATGCGGCACCTGAGAGCTCTTCATATCTACAGGTTAGACAAACAAGTGATACACATTCTCTAAGATGTGCCTCTCAGCACAGAGATTACAAACAATATAATCCTCGAGTCATGTTTGCAGAACTATGTCCTTACTTACACTCAATTCAAGCAGTCAAGTTTTTGATCAGGCATTATTTCAACTCTCATGCAAAGCTTATACGTTACAAGTAGGATACCCTAAAATTAGACAGCAGGCCTAAGAAATAGCTTTGGGTGAATTTATAATTGGAAATGTTTTATTTGAAGTAACCTTGATTTTGATCACTATTAGGAATTTTTCAAAGCAGATATTTTGATATGTCATAGCAGGAAACGCAATAACATGTAATAAATAACACTAACGATCCCTTGCAAAACATACTGGAACACTTCAATGGAAGGGAGCTATTAATGTTATCGGTGACACCTCTGCTATACTTGCTATGAAAAGTCAACCATGTCTGATGGTGTATTAAGCGCCAGTAGCAAACAATATGCTGTATATTTGCTGTAAATTACTGTCACATGTTAACCCTTGTATTGGCAGTTTTTCAGTATGACAATTTTTGTTCCCCAGTTTCATTATGATGTATACACATTTAGTCAAATCTTTTTGTTAATGAAAATATGAGCCAGGTACAGGTGCAATAAAGAAGTTTCAGAGACTGATGAAAACTTAAGATAGCATGGTTTATTGAGCACGGCCGAGGAGACACAGTGTCAGCACAAAATGTGTGAACACAGAACACCCAATCTGAGAAATACTTCCTGTCTGGGGATATTTATCCTTCCTATATCTACAGAGATTCACTATGTCACCGCCCAATTAAACAGTTTTAACTATAATAGCTCTTGTCCTTTTATAGTTGTAAATACAGATGAAATCAACATGTGTGAAGAGTCTATTGGTTTAAATCAAGACATTTAAGCCACATGCAACACATTCTACATAGAGTCGGTCTGTCTGTAATGAAACAAAATAAAGAGAATGTCCACCTTGGGTTGCCTAACAAATGTATGACAGTGTATCATTTTCAACTCAGCGGCATCAGTCAGTCGACAAGCAGAGAGGAGATACAGAGTCAGCTTTGGAGAGTCACTGCCTGTCACTTTGGCTTACTTTAGCTGAGCAACTGACCCTATCATGACCTGGGGAATCCTGCGTCACAGTACCCATAAATTATTCCTTCACACTATCAATTTATTTTTGCACATTCAAGGTAAATGACAGTCTAAAATCTCATTTTGCCAAATGGAGATTTTAACCATTAAAGTTTTCATGTAATTTATCATATTATCATGATCCTTCAAGTACATAGGAAAATTCAGGTTTCGTTTTATCTGCAGATTCCAAATAAGGATGAGAGTGATCTGTTTGAAATACTGAGCTCATTTATTATTTTTCAGCTCCACTTGCAGTGGAACAAACAAAGAGCTCTGTGGACGCCTCAGCAGTCTCATATTGTGACAGTTTGACTTAAGGGTTTCTTTTGGGGTGACAGTCAGGTTTCTCTCCTGACACATAAGAGTTTTATGATTTTACACAGAATAATATATTTTACCCATCAAGTGACACAAAGGGTACATATACGATGTTATGGACCCTCACGTTGAGTGAAACCAATGAACAATAATGAAAACCACAACTCAATTATAAAAATTCAACAAAGGCAGTGTATATTAACAAAAGCGTACCACAAATCAATAAACACAACTCAAATTTCCCCTCAGGGTTCAGGTCATTTCAATTCAGCAAGCAGTTCAGTTCAATTCAGCAAGCAGTTCAGTTCAAAAACGGTTCAGGTTAAGTCTTCAGAGCAAGAAAAAACGCCCATCAAATAAAGATTGCTCTGCTCCTCAAAATAAATGTTAAGCCAACATGCGAACAAACCCCCCCCCCCTGCTCAAAAATAGAAGGGGGGTGGGGGGTTGCAGACTAAAAAATTCCGCTGCAGATGTCCAGACATCCAGCATTCATTGCATCCAAGAGGGACATCTGATCGTGTGAAATATATACGTATAAACAAGAACAATTAAATAAAACTTAAAGGAAATAGCAGTACACATACAGTACCCACGACAAGTGTTGTACATGAACCAGCAATACCGTCTCAAGCAAAGTGACATAGTGGTGTGACTAGTAGCAGTAAAGTCAGCAGATTATAATATATATATATATATATATATATATATAATAATATGATACCATCAGCTATATTGCACAGGAAAATAGTATATAACATGATTATGTATGTAATCATACTTAGAGTATTAATAATATTGAGATATGATCTATTTATCTAAAGTTCAGCCTGTCTGCAGTTACACATTTTGACCTCAAAGGGGTAGTATGTACACATTGTTGAAATGGGTGATGCAGGTCTAGTCCATATTTACAAAAGATTGATATTTTCAATATATGAGGTTTACAATAAGGTTTGACAGGAGGGAAAATGACTATGATTCACCCTGTTGAAGAGCGCAACAATAATATAAAACAGTGTAAATAAATAACAGGTGCATGGTGAGGGGGAAAAAGATTTGCAATGCTGTAGAGCCAACAATTCACAGGTTGGGTGGATGATGTTACATTAGTGTTTATGGTTGAAATGCCTAGATTTTTTTAAATTTACCAGTTTTCTTTGAGAAATTCTGCAAAAGCTAATATAGATCATATCCTGTAACTGCACCTATATGAAGTGACTTGTGCATCTTTTTTAGTTTCAGTCTATGACTATCTACTGTGGATGTGCTGTAGCATGAATTCAATCAAGCTTTTAAAAAAATGTTTTAGCCAGTGAAATCAGCGAAAGTACAGTAGAAAGTATTGGTCATTTTATTTAACAGTGCTTTTCAAATCTATTCATTTGCAGGCCTTGAGTTTCCTTATGAACCTCCTCTTGAATCTATTTGCAATGAACGCCCTGAGGGTACATTTGATTAATTTGATGAATGTAATGGAAAGAGAGCAACAGGGAAAGAGAGATAGAGAAAAGTCAGTGATGTCAGATGGTCGGCCATTTGCGATGTAATTATTAATAAAATAGTGCTCACGGAACGTACTAGAGAATTTACATTTTTTTCTTGAATGCCACTCAGGGGTATGGAGGCCTTGAAGATATCACCCACCCATGCATGAGCCAAGCAGCCAGGTTGCAGCTTCTCTCCTGAAGCATTTTTCCACATTTCCACTCCCACCTTACTACTCACACCAGTGGAATTAAAGGCTTTCATAATGGAGATCATCTCTCAGTGGCCTCGGTCCACTGTGGATAATGTGTTTCCTGCTCAGAGCCTAATAAGCCTCCCCCCCCTAAGCCATATGAAAAGCTGAGTTCACCTGCCTGTGCCTCAGGCTGTGAGAACACATCTTTAGCTTCATATGGAGTACGATTCATATGCTGCTGTAGCTCAAACTAACAGCTCACACTTCATGTGATGTATGTAGGGCACCTCCAGAGTGAAAGGTGGGATAGGTCAGCAGTAGAAAACTCTACCAGCATCTGGCAGAGGGGCTCGTTACCTTTTTCCGTAAAACTTCCAGCTATAACTGTGTCTCTTGAGAGGAGAGTAAAGGTTGTATGAGAGTGCTGTGTAGCGGGTGGGTTGGTCAATAGGGAGCGTGGAATTTCTCGCAATCATGCTTCAGGTATCATCATGCAGTGAGGAGCTCTCCACCCAAGAAGCTGCACCAGGCTTTGGAACGTTTCCAATCCAGAGCTTAGCCTGCAGATCTGTAGTCTCAGTACTAGCCCACGCCTGCCCTGTCAGATCTAATCTCTTGGCTGCATGCCGTGAAATGGGGCTTATTAAGAGTTTAACTGAGATCAGCCCAGCCCCCGAACTGAGGGGTGCAAAGGAAAAGGCAAATCACTCACCTGAAAAATCTCAAAATCACAAGAACTGGGTGGCATAAGGGGTTGATATCAGTCACCAGAGGCTGTGCTGTACACCACTACGTGCTTTCTTCCTTCTGTCTCCCGTATGCATCATCTGTTAACTGCTAATTAGAAACCAAAGAGAAAAGATGGATTTGAAGTTTCAATTGGAACTGGTCCCAGTATGTCTCATAGGGCTTAAAGGGACAGACTTCTGAGCCACATGCTCCTAAACCTCGTGTCTCCTCACATTACTCTCACACTGTCTGTTTGCATTTAAATAACAAGATTCATGACTGCATCCTCAGTGCAAATCATAAATGGAAAACATAACTTAATCCATAGGTCTGTCTACAGCTCACTTACTTGGTCTTGTACCTTAAAAACTACTCGTCTATAACTGCGGCAGTGGAAGGTTGGCCCTGACATTTTTTCTCCTGCTATTACTTCACTTAGCCTGTCTCCAAACATTATATAGAGCCTGAATCCAGAAACTGTTTAATACAAAACGTGCACAATAGAGCAATTACATTTCAGCCAGCTGAAAGAAAAGTAATAGCAGCTGTGTTAGTGGCTTGCTCTAGGGATGGCAATGTCTGTCGTAATGCATCGGTCTGTCTGTCGTTCCACCACCGAGATATTTCAGTCCGTCGGTCCAGACTGAAATATCTCAACAACTCCTGGATGGATTGCTGTGTAATTTGGTACACACATTCATGTCTCCCTCAGGACATTTGTGTGTAGTATTTTGGTTTATGACCAAATTCCTGCAAAGCTTTTAGTGCTAATTAGCAAATATTACCATGACAACAAGGTAAGCTAAGATGCTACACAGCAGCATGGTAACATTGTCTTTGTGAGAGCTGCAAGCGTGGCTGTACACTTAGATTTGTTATCAACAATGAGGTAACATTTTCTATTGAACGCAATACTGAACATATATGCAAAATACACATTTAATTTGTTTTTCTTACAATATCCACTTGTAGCAACCAGTGCATAAATATAACTTGTATTTTTAATGTTCAAACACTGAGCGCGCTTGGTTGCAGACTTGAAGCAAGAGGAATTTATATGATTAACATACCAAAAATCATTGGAAACCCCCAACAGATCCTGTGTGTGTGTCCCAGTAAGCCATTTCAGTAAGTGTGAATACATTATACCGGATCCCTGGAAGTGGCTCACCTTAATGGAATGCAGCCATCGTTAATGTTATTCGTTACACCTGTGTTTTTCCTGCTTTGACAAGTCAAAATCTTTGACTTGAGAGGGGTCCTGCACTTTGTTCGCTCACTATCCCTACAACTTGTGTTCAGTACAAAAACATAGCACTTCATTTACTGGAAAATGTAATTGGCAAAACAAATTAGTCTGAAATAAACACATTTTTTAGAAGATTGGGTTGGGCAGGCACATACATGAAACACTCGTCATCTCTAACATGCACAGTTCATGCTACAAGTTCATTTCATGGACATACCCCATTCACACATGGTTAGACATTCATAAATACATTAAACACACACCTGCCTGTCCACCCCTGAAGCAATGCTGTCTCACCCATCCATCCAGTGATCTCCCCTGGCTATACAGCCTGAGATCAAGGCCCAATCTAACACAGACACACACATCATCCAGTCTCCCTGCCCCTACCCCAAGGATCCATCACCAAAAGCAGCTTTGATTCGTGTTTACCAACCTTGGAATGAGGCACACCTGCGTGTCCCGCAATGTTACATGCTGTAAACACTGGGAAACGACGGGAAACCTCGTGACGGAGATGGTCGATGTATTTGAAATAGTGAAGGGGATGCGGATTGCAGACAGGTTTTCAGTCAGAGGCAGAACTATAAGACATTGAAAGGCATATGTCAAGATGGTGTGGTTTGGATTATGAGCTTTTTTTTCTCAGCCTAATTTGATTTGAATGTGACATGTGACATGTGCACAGCATGATGGAAAGCAAGCATTTTTAATGTCAGGAAACAGAGAATGAGGAGCAATTGGGCACATTTATTACTTTGAATCACAACACTGGTTTTAATATTTTTGATTTGTTCATCATTTGAAGCCAGAGTTTTGGGGCTGAATATATTTCATGGTGATACAGACTGACTTTAACATGTTGGCAATACCCAATTTCATCTAGCGGTGTGTGTACAAAAGTGATTCACTGTCTGTATCAGCCTCCATTAAATCCATTCCAGGGTACGCAACGTGGCCTGGCACTATCCTCCTGTTGCACTCATAAAACATTCAAACCTTCAGATAACAGTGAAGCTAAATATTTTTTCTCTGTTATGAAAGATGATGGCATACCTTCCCTTATCAGGATGTCATGTAAAACACAGAGCAATTTTGCTCTACTTACACTAACCAGAATGTGTTTTCAAACTTGGGATGTAGTAACTTTTTTCCATTTGTTCAAAGATTGGATTGCATTTTAGAACAATCCCTTTCTTTTACAAGAACACAAACAAGCACGGGCATATGCGCTGTGCGTGAGTTTTTTTTTGTGTAATTGAAAATGGGTTTGCGTTCAGCGGATGGAAATCCATCTTCCTACAAGGAGAAGAATTGGTAACAGAACATGTTTCTTATAGTTAGTATGAAACACCTCCTTAAAGTTACTTCTTAGGGGTGAATTATAACAAGCAAGATGGACACACATGTCACAGATCAAACAGAAGTCATGAAACCATTATGTTGTTTGCATACAAAATTGTACTCTAAGGCCCTGGGATGTAACTTTTTCATGTTCTTTTTTCTTCCCAGAGTGTAAATACACTTTGGAGAAAGATGGAGTGGGGAAGAGAGTATTTAAGGGAAGAGGCGCTGTGTGTTAAATCCCGTGCATGATCAGGGTGTGCGCCTGGTGCAAAACCATGGGACATTCAAGCACAACAGCCATGAAAAAGGTGACCAGTCATTTTTTTTATTTGCAGCCTTGCTACCCTATCCTCCCCAGCCAGCTGAGCCACTCAGGCTCAGAGTTTGATCATTATGTGAAGCCTGACATGGACAAGGCACCATGCAATGAACATGAAAGGCTCAGCAAACATCCAGGCACTGACACACACATTTGCTCACACAAAAACCACACACACTTTTTCTTTTATGTGCCTGCCTCTCATTCCTCTGTTTTGGTCAAAAAAGCTCAAAAACACAAACCCAACAATCCACACACCGTAGCCCCACACCACTCTGCACTTCTCATTCGCTCCCAGAATCCCATTCATCTCAATAATGGAGAAGAGGAAAGTGCCAGTGCCAGATTGTCTGTGGCACGTCTACCACCTTGCATTTTTGAAGTTACCAACCAATCTATCTGACAAAATTCATGAAGGTGCCACTTTTAAAGAGGAGGGGGAAGGATGGTCGTGTTTGAATATTGAATCTGTGTGGAGAATGAACTACAGCCCCGGTGTCTGTCTGAGTTGTTGCGGCAGTGACCACAAGTTCAATGTCTGTTAGAGACCCTCGAGGAAAGACATGCTAGACTTTCCATCTAAGAGCATAAACCAACACATTCCAAACGTATTCAATTATTATTTATGTCTTCCGAAGGCCTTACATACCTGCCAAACAAAAGAAAAAGAAAAACAGGGAGAGATGGCGATGATGATGATGATGATGATTCTAATTCTGATTTGTTCACTGGTATTAGCAGAAGGTCAGACTCTGTCCTGGAAAAATGCCATTATCTGGAAGGATGAGGCAGTCCACTGGGGCTCAGGGCTCATCGGTATAAAGGAGGCTGAAGACGAAAGATGCAGTAGGGAGGCCGAGGCGTCCCAAGTTGACAATAACAACCCATACAGGTTAAGATAGGTATCATCAGGAATGGGCATCCTCTTTTCAGCCACAGACAGAGACAGTGTGATTCATTTAGTGCAGTGTTATGGGGTTGTTCCTTAAAATCAATTGGGTTAAAGCTGCGAGTAAGATGAAAAATCTGATTTCTTTGAATTTACAGCCATATATGCAGCCTAAACAAAAGATCTAATTGGGCCCTGTTGTAAGCATACTGTAAATTTACCAAGAACTGCAAGGTAATACAATGGCTTGATTTCTCCTTTAAGAATGCCTTAGCATAGAGACACTGGAAGTTTTTAAAACATGACCTAAGATGGACCACTATTAGAATACAAAAAACAGTCAATTACAACTATATTACAAACACCTTAAAACCCATATTCTACTTATTTTGTTCTTCCAATTGAGATCTAAATCTGCAAGACAGATCCTTTGCACCACCTTCATTTTGTTCTCTAGATTCAACGCTGGAACACATCATCCATGAGTCACACAAGTCACAGGATGCATCTATTGTAACTATTCATCGTGACTGTATGTTGAAGTCCAATAAACAGCACACGCTTCAGGAGTGTAAGCATGAAAATGGTTTAATCAGCAAACTGCAGAATCAAATGATGGCTTCCAGTATGCAAGAGCATCTTCTGAAGCGTGAGTGATTTTTGTGATATGAAAATATAGGCAGAGTAAAAAGAAAATGTGCACGCCTTCAGGCTCGGGCCATAATATTATTACTTACACACTGACAGGAGTTATATATTGTGTGCATTAACTGTCTTAGTGTTATGTTTGATCAAGCTGAGGCTGGCTATTATGTGGGTGAAGAACAGCTTACAACATGCTGTGCACATACAGTTTCCATGAAGTAGCAGGTGAAATCATCAGCTACTTGACTTTATCCGCTTGTCTTTGCATGATAATAAAGTGGAATGATGCAATTGTATGTGCAAACCTGCCCGTAGGAATATAAAGTGAAAGCAGGATGGAGTTCTGCTTTTAAGGCTTGACCCTGCTCCCTGGTGATACCGCATTCAGCAAGACAAGACTACAGCTCATCCTAATTATTTCGAACTGATGGACCAATCCATCAAGAGAGACTGTCTGAAAGAGGGAAGGGACGAGGAGGGGGAGCTGGAGGGAAACGGGGAAGACGGTAAGAACTCATGCTGAGGCTCAAAGACTCTTCTTCTGTGTAATCTCTCCTTTCTTTTTTATCTTTCCCCTTCTCCTTTTCCTAGAGTCGCCTCATGCTCTCCACATGAAAACGTGCCTTCTTCTGTGTTACTGCACTGTATATTTGCCAAGGTGCGGGGTAAGTCGATAACACAAATACATGAGGTTGTCATCTTCATAGTTTATAATGCACAAGCGATCCTCTGTCTGAATGAGTCGATGTGAATTCAGAGAACCTATTTCGCTTTATTCCCCATATGAGGATTCCATGAAAACTGCCCATGGTCCAGGCACATTGGGTCATTAAATTCAGATTTATAAGATTGATATCAATTCTTATCAAAACACTAACGCCCCCTTACACCATCTAAGGCCCCAGGCACTTATTCTCCCCTTATGAAGAGAGAGACGGATGGACCCAGAAAATGGATGAGAGTGAAAGAAAGAAAAAGGGACAGATGGAGAGAAAAATGTCCTCAGCCACAGCAGCTAAGTGCGATTCCCCATCACAGCATTAGCTGACGTCTCCTGATAACAATGGGATTAATCAGTATTCTGTGCATAGCTTAGGGCTGCACTAGTCCTTTATCACAGCAGCAACTGCGGCCTTCCTCTAAAGGTAAGGTTAAAATGGAGATTACGCTTTGTTCCTGCTCACCTCCTCTAATGAACCTTATCTCCCCTCACTACCCATCTCTTCATTCTGTCTCTTTCTCCCACAGAATAACACACCTCCTGCCCTCTTTTCCCCTCTCTGGAGGAAAACAAAGAAAAGCTCTCTGTTTTCTGTGTATCTTTTTAAGTGCAATGGGCCAGTCATCATGTTGTCCACTTCATTTCCGCTTTCAGTCATTCACGGTGAAGCCTTTACACTTCGACTGTTTAGAGGCTGTCCCACCAAATGTCTAAACTATGTTCTGAATTCCCTATCAATGGACCCATTTGCTCATAATGCTTTAGAATGACTTACTGCTTCCATCCAAAAAGCAAAAGTAAATATCACCTCTGCAAATCAGTAGACACTAATTTCTGCACAAGAAGAAAATCTATTCTGAGTAATTTAAATATATTGTTGCGAACCCGATGCTATCCATCTCACATGCAAAGCAATAAACCAATTCACACTGTGGTAAATTACTGCAGTTATATATTATATAAGTGGAGACTAAGCATCAAATTAAAAGAGGTTGCACCACACAATCTAACAGCTAGCTCTTATGTAGAAATTAGTTATTATTAAATAATATTTACACCCAATTTGTAATTGCTGTGTAGCCAACTGAACCAATAGCCAAAATTTACTTTAGATTAGTAACTTTATACCTGTTTAGATTGATAGATCTGAAACATGGTCCACATATCTGAAAAGGGTGTTTAATAATGACGTAATCATTAAATTACATTTAACAAAAATAACACAGTTGTGTCAGTTACTGGAGGTAAGCAGATATTGCCACATATTCTAAAGTGCAAACTAACTTTGTAAATTCACCATGTACACAAAATAAGCATACATTTCATGCCTACTTTAACAAAGGATTGGAAATTAACACTTTTTGATAGTTATGCTACAGTTTGTGATGTCACAGTGACTTCCTTTTTACATAATTTGGATTGGACGGCACTGCAGCGACCAATTCACACATTCACAAAAGATACGTCAGTTTTTACTTGCTGGTGAAACAACAGCAACCTTCATCATACCTGAGCAGGAGGCAGGAATATGTTACATGGTGATGGCACATCATGCTATTCAACTTGAAGAGCTTCAGAGTGCTGTTTGTACATGAAGGTGGCATCTTTCAGCACATTGACTCTGTGATCCTCTCAACCATCAGCAGGCTGAAGAGGAGTTGCAACGAATCAGATTTTTCAGCTTTCCCCTTTGAGAGGAAAAGTGGCAAAGTGAAGAAGCTGAGGTACCAACATACAGTATATATAGATAAAATCACATCATTGAATGTTAATGTGTTGTCCTTCAGTATTCTCTGAATACGTAAATACCCACTTTCAGAATGCATAATACATTTAAATTGTATGTGCACTTATTGTAATTATGTGATTAGAGTGATTTTCAAAAATACTTTGTGTTTGTATCTCTGCAGAGTGAGGGACCTGGAGCAAAATGCATCTGCCACGCAAATGTGTTATCTTGATGAGGCAACCTGGCAAAGTCAAAGAAAATGGTCACAAGAAATGCAAGAGGGGTAATTTGACAAAGCGCCCTCAACTATTAGGGAATGTTGTAATTTCCTAAATTTCTATCATTGGGCTCTACAATACAAAAACACTTTCTTGCCATTTTGGAGGCTTGTACAACCTTCTTATTCCTCAAAATAAGAGTGCTGGTGAGAGTTGACTTAATGACTGATGGGGCAGTTTGGGACAATTTTATCTTTTACCTGTCTGCTCTTAAAAGGCAATGGTTTCGCCTGCAAGGGTTCAATCCCAATGTATTCAATGTTTCTCCATTCAACTTAGGATTTCTCCTCCTCAGTCTCTAGACCACATTCATGTATCTTAAGCGTTAGTATCAGGTGTGTTGTGTATAACATGTTATGGCAAAAAAGAGAGGAGAAACCGGGAGAATAGGGACTTGCCAGATCAAATATTTCTTTCTATTTACTGTTACTTTTTGCTTGAAATCACGAGTTGTTGGTATTGCATTTCCTGAGGTGGGCTATATCTGCAACAATACCACTGTTCCAACAGCTATAGAGTATAGCTGTCAAAATAAAGGACTGAATGGTTAAAAACATTTTTCATGTGAAACATATGGTTGTGATTTGCATTTTTGAAAATGTAGACTGTGTTTGACGAATTGTATTCAAGATATTCACACCTTTGAACCATTGGTGTAGCCTGCCTTGGGCATTCAGGGCTGTAGCCCCGAATATTTTGTCTCTAGCCCCGAATAATGCTCAACTTTGAGCAGTTTGTCACTAAAAAACATGACAGAGTTTCAGCATCTTCAGTGAATGGAACTGAGGCAAGACCAATCAGAGAGGGTTTACAGGAAAATGTGGGGACATACTTGCATCTTATTAGCTGGCAGGTCTCTGTGTCTATTCTTCAATTTGGGATACTGTGCCAAACGCTAGCTAGATCACACAGTCAGTCAGTGTGAGGGAAAATGGACATGAGAAGATTCTTTACTTGTAAGAAAAGGGTTAAAGATGAAGCATCCACTCATGCTGAACCAGGTAAACAAATTAGGTGAACATGATATGAGCAGAGCAGAAGTTATTTACAGCTTTGCATTGCATTGTAGCCAGCTATTTTGCAATAATAGCTTAGTTGTGCCTCACTTTGGCTCGCAACACTAAACTTGTCTGTCTTTTGGGAAATTTTTGTCAATTTGCAAATTCATTGTTCTGCCTCCAGCATGCCTATTAGCACAAAGAAGCCAGCAAAGGCAGGGAAATTATAGAATATTTTTAATCTAACTTGGTGAATCAAGGGTTAATTTTTACCAAACCAGAGTTGGTGATTGAACAGTGGAAAGACTAACCACAATGGTTTTGGTGAGTTTTATTTTGTTTTTGTCTGTTGAATGAAGTGTCTTTTACAATAAGTTAACAAGAGAATAAAACTAGTGGCAAAAGAGTGAAACTTCTGATGGTGTAACGTTGGGGTTGGAGTTATCTGTTTCATTAGGAAAATAGGTCTAAGAATATTTCTTTTCTTTCACACACGCGCCATTCTGTCCGCTGTGGCCTCTGCTCTCCATGTGTGAGTTTGTGTGTGTGTGGTACAATGTGATGGACAAGAAAAATGGTCATCTCAGCAATGAGAGCACAAGTATATAGAATATAAGATTAAACAAGAAAATTATAAAAGATGAGGTAACTATTCATAATTCTTTGAGTGTCACAGTAATCATCATACAGTTCAAATAAATTCAAATTTGAAAGCGCTTTTCACAAACTCAAGGACACTATACAGTGTAAAAATGAAGTTGTAAAAAGTAGAGTAAAAAAGGGACTAAAACACGACTGTCTGTCAGAGGCTCTGATGGGTTAGCTTCATTAGAGGGAAGACTGAGGCATTCTCTTAAAGTATAGATTCTGCAGATTCCATAAATACTACTAAACAGTTTCCAGAAGAATGGTCGAATTGTTCCCAGCAACTATCAAATAGTATATTTGCTTGAAATACCTATCCCTACGGCACATATCACAGCCTTCATCTGAACATAATTATTATTTTAAAAGCTTATTATTTTACAAAAATGAGCTTGCTAATAATAATAATAATAACAATAATAAAACCCTATGGTCTGTTGTGTAGACACTGGGTTCCCAACACGAGACCCCCAGGCATCCCTACCTATGTCGTGATATAGCTTTGCCATCTCGTCAGTCTCTCCTGTTTTGCCCTGCCTGTTGTTTCTGTCTGTCATTCTGTCTGTCACTTGTCTGTCTGTTCAGTCTGAGTGTGGCGCTCCGGTCCCTTCTCTGTTTCAGTCATTAGATCACCTGAAGTTTCCAATGCACCTGAAACAGATTCAAATAATCAACCCCTCCAGTTATAAAACCCGGCCCCCCTCAGTCTTTGCCAGATCGTCCGTTCACCTTTGTGGTACACATGCTACAGCCAGTTTATGATTGTATCTAGTTTTGCTTCTTATCGCTGTATAGTTACCTGACTGACATCTTGTGCCTTTTTGCTCACGCCTTAGGTTCTGCTCTGGTGAGAGGAGACTCAGCTTGCCTGCTCTGCTCAGTGTTTTTTGGGCCAGTTTTCCGCCTGTCTGCCCGCTCTGCGTCACTGTCTACTGGATCCCATTCATGCACATTTTTTGTCAAATGTTTAAATAAAGCTCCTGTGCTTAATCCTAACTTTTGCCCCCATGTCTGCTCCTGGATCATAGAGTGACTAACCTTTACAAATCTGCCCATTTTACAGTTGTCTCTGCTCTAGCACACCTGAACCAGATGATGCTTAAGATCCAACAGTAATGGCTCCTGACTCATTACTTGATTTTTCACTCCTCTGGGCCAATAAACTGATGACAATGACAGCAGTACATAATGTAGATGGGCTATCACAAAACACCCACATGTTATGGATTTGAACTTTATAGAAAATTAACATTTATAACACAGGCATAGGACTTAAGCGACAGTCTTCTTGTACCCATTCGCTAGCTACCTAGCAATTTGCCACTCAATTATTGTGATGAACACAGTGCTTATCATCATGCATTGGTAAATAACCAGTTCCAACCCGGCATTCTACTTGTATGTGTTGTGGAAATAAGCCAGTTAATAATAGCCAGGTGTCAGGTGTGATGAAAAAGGCCTCAGGATGACAACATGTTTAATGAAGCTCGGCTGAGGAGATTACAGTGCTAGCATACAAAGAGTGAACACACGCATAGCTAACACCGAACTCTCAAGAAAAACTTTTAGGTCCGCAAAATTTATCTCTGTCTTCCCCTTAGTGTATATGTTTTTTTTCCCTACTAGGTCATTATTAACTGTCCTAAATCTGAACAGGCAATCTGCAGTTTAGACTTCAATGCATTATCTAAGTTATGCTGAAATCTAAAGGTATTTGCATTCCAATCACCGACACACAAGGCTGAAGAAAACACTGCTATCTGCTAGACAGACAGAGGAAAATAGCTATGACTGAGAAGTGAGCTTCTGCTTCTGGAGACTGCTAGTGACCCCGAGCATGACCTGTATTTGAGCCGTACCTCACGATACCCGAATTATTAGTGTGTTAAATTTGTCCTCAGTACTGAGCTTCGACTTCCGAGGCCTACGTAGGCACCAGGATTTGAAAAGGAAGAAGAATGTGTAGATTAAAAAAGACAATATCTCTGGGTCTCCTGATCGATTTTGATCCTTTTTCTGACACTGTTATACGAGTGCAATGCTTGATCTGTGAGTACTCTTTTTAAGCAACTCTTGCAAACTCATAAGCGCTTGTTGGCAGTGAAGCAACTAAATATCCTATATTAGGAAATCTAAAGCATAGAAAGATAAATGTTTAATGTAAATTTTTCCTCCAGCTCCTTCTGTTCTGAAGGTTGCAGTCACCGTGTTGATTGCCAGACTTTAGTCTGCCATCATAAATGACAGACAGATGGGTGACAAGTGTTTTATTATGGAATCAATTCACCACGAGTCTTCAGAACAGCTTCTGTGCTCCCTGCCAAGTCTGTGGTACTCTATTGGAGGGATGAACACCATTTCAAGATATTCCCTCATTTATATATCCAACCTTTATTTAATCAGGTAATCTCATTGAGATCAAGATCTCAGAGAGATCAGGGCATAGCAGATAGAAAGAAAAACAAACATAGCCAGACACTGTCTGAGTGCCAAATAGCTAGGTAGGGGCGGCTGTGGCTCAGGAGGTAGCGCAGGTCATCCACTAATCAGAAAGTCTGTGGTTTGATCCCGCTCCTCCAGTCTGCATGTCGAAGTGTCCTTGGTACTGAAATCCCATTTGCTCCTGATGGTTGTGTCATTGTGTGTGAATGGTGTGAACGTGACATGTAGTGTAAAGTGCTTTGAGTGTTTGAAAGAATAGAAAGGTGCTATATAAGTACAGTCAATTTATATAACAAAAGGGTATATAGCATCAGACTGTCACATACACCTCTAAATAGATTTTTAGATAAAAGTTTATATAACATCATTTGTTCTAGGAGACATTGGTGGAGAGCATTGTTCAAACTCTTCCATGGCTGTAAAACTGTGGTCTGGTGACTCTAAAGGCCGTAGCATTTTTATTCACATCATTTTCATACTCACCAAACCATTCATTGAGCCCTGGTGCCTCGGTTTCTAACCTCTCCTTTTCGTCTGTCTTCGCAGGATATCAAGTTATAGTTTCCCTTTTGTGCAGCTGGAATGTAGATCTCAGGATTCCATTAGCATAAAAAACAGGAAAAAAAACAACCCCATTGCTTCGTCTTCGAGGCACATATCTTTCGTACATGCACTATTTTTCACACCAAATCTCGGCAAAAATGCTCATGTCATTTCTCTGCATGAATGCCCTTTCCAGACTTTAGATGAATTCTAAATCACTCAATGTGCTTCTCTCTCCACTTTCTCTCTCAGACCACTCAGATCCAGAGCTGGCATGATAAATTTGTATGCACATCTGCCAAACCAGCCCTGCCTCTTCTCCACCTTTCTCCCCCTTCCTGCTAACCCCCCCCCCCCCCCCCCCCCCCAACTCTCAGTTCCAGACTCATTTGATTTGGGGTGTAATTGCGGGTGGAGATATGTGGCAGGGTGTGTAGGGGGGCGATTGTCGTGCTCCACTGAGTGCTGAGGATGAGACAGAAGAGAACAGTGCCCAGGAGACTCCATGCTGCTATACCCGGTTACCTAGACTCATACCTAGCTCTGAGCACACAGCCGAGGTTGGCTTTGCCAGTTTAAGTCTCTCGGTCTTTGATTCCCTGCCTCTTGTTCTCTGCCTCTTACACACTTGACTCTCTCCCCTTTGGTAGCTTTGTATTCTCTTTTCACCTGTTTCTCTCTCCTGTATTTGCTTCTCAACTTCAACTTCTTTCATCTTCTATGTTACCATCAACAGATCTAGGTCTTAGCTGTATATCTAAAACACATTGTTTATCTCTGTCTTTGTCTCCCACACTCTTTCCACAAGCATGCATTTTCAATTCGATGTGGACTTGAGTTCCTGCAGATGTTTCCTTGCTAGGGCTCGAGTTACCAATTACAACGCCAGGTGCCCTCACATTTTTCGATTTCACATTTACTCGGCTCGAAAAGTAAACCCAAATATGTGTGAAGGCATATTGCAGATGAACAACGATCCGTGTGGCGCTTTAGCGTGCAGCCCATCAGAGAACCAGTTGACCTCGAACACAGGAAACAGTTCCAAGGTTCACTTTGAAGGGCTGACATGTTTTTTTGAGCGATCAGCTGTGCAGCTTCATCAACAATCTACACAAGCTGTCAGGTTTGCTATCAACACTCGTTGTGTGACAGCATGGTTGATGATATTTTCTTTTACTACAGTGGCTGGCCTCAACACTGTAACAGTCTCTGCGGTGCAAGCTAGTAATCAAGTCCCTCAAACTGCATAATTACACCAACAGCCGACTGTTAAAACCCATCAGCCTCCTGTGGTTCCATGCCAACATATAAAACAGAGGTATAGCCTGTAATTATAGTCAAGACACAAAGTGAAATGCCTATGGACAGAGGAAAATATTAAGCTGGCGCCCCTGTGAGTTAAGGCCCTAGCAATTAAGTCCTAACATGCTACAGTACATAGCAATCAGATACACTGGTTTGCATGACATTGACAGGAAAAGCTATCCCCAAATTGGCTCCCATAAGACATTATCTGGTGTTGAGTGTGATGAATATTCTGGATGAGTCTATTTTGGTAAGGTGAATATACAGACTCAGCTCCTTGCTCTCTGTTGCGGCCTTGAGATCCACACAGGAGGGATTCAGGAGGGAAAGATTTTGAGTCTGGGAGCAGTTGCTCCACAGGACACTCTAGGCCTTCACAGGAAATGATTTATTCAGGAAGTAAGTGTAGCAGCGGGCCACGGGGCCTCCCCTGCCATCATTTAGGTGCATGCGCCTGCTTCATTCATCCTCCCTCTTTTATTGATTAATTCATGGCCCTGATTAAATTTTCACAAGTTGCCAATTGTCCTTCACAACGTCTGACTCCCCTGTCGATCTGGAGCCAGTGGGGACGACTGCCCTCCTGGTAATGGGAGAAAAAGAAACCGCTGCTCTGGAACATTTACTCCCTCATCACAGATGGAGCTGGTCTAAGAGATCCCTTCTCTCTATCTGAAAATTTTACAAATTGCTGCCCATTATAATCTTTCTTTTTTGGTTATCCAGTGAGAGATTACTTAAATATTGATGATATGGTAATTCATCAATAATTGTGGCCTGCTGGGATAACAACTCACATATGGGCAAAGGAGAGTATCAATTAAGCAGTCAATCATTTCTCACTCAGTGTGTGCAGCGATTCTGCATTAGTCCAAGGTGTTTCGCAGTAAGTCGGGCATTAACAAAGTGCTATATGGTAAAATGTTAGATATCCAAACTCCATAACACTGAGATTTATCTCATTATTCATAAGGCCTTGAAGAGGGTCTGGCAGGAAAAATAATTTAAAGGCAGATGCAAATGGCTAGATTTCTTAAACTAATTATGCAGCTGGCAGCCATATTTCATAGTTAAAGATACAGAGCAGCAAACTCAAGGAAAAGCTGGGATGTAGGATGTAAATTAGAGTTGGATTGCACTGTGAGTCACCTTAATACACTTAATGATCACATTAAAAACAAAAATACTGCAGGTTTGACAAAAAAAAAGTATGTTACTAACAAGCCAGAGAGGAAAAGATAAGCATTGTAAGTTGACAAAGTTTCCCCCAAAATAACAGCTGAATTATCTTACATGCTTTGGCTCTGTCTCCTGAACTCCTGCTATTTTCTCTTTCATGTTCCACTCTTGTCAAGGCTTTGAGATATAAAGCAAGAAAACCCTTCTGACTATGAGAAATCACTTTCATTTCTTTGCAATAATAGAGTCAAAACCTACAATTATTCCCACACTTCTCTACCTGATTGCCTGATATGCAGCAGTGCGCGCGCACACACACACACACACACACACACACACACACACACAAAGATAAAATAAAACAAAAAAACCCCCTACAACACTAACTTTGCTATTAGAATAGAATTTGGATCTCCACAGCGATGGATCACGCTCATTCTCATAACAAGATGATACAACTCTGCATTACGCCCACACATATTTGGATGTGAGTAAAGAGAGTGCTTCTCTCCCTCTCTCTCTCTCTTTCTCTGTGCGTGTGTGTGGATGTGTGTTGACCCTAATGTGTTAATGAGGTCAGCTGTGGATCATCCAGCATGACCAGTCTGTTTAGAGACTGGCTGTGTTTTTACTGAGCCACTAAAACAATAGAACATAAACATGTATTATTGAATCTTGCAGCTCAGCTTCAGTGAAATAACACTTGTATCACAGCTTGGTGTGCAGTGTGTTGGTTTACAGGGTGTGAAGAAGTTGGAAATCTGATACCAGACACTGAAGCCCAGCTCTGACCTCTCGCATCAGCTGGACAGGAGTCAACTCATCCTGTGCTGGTCAATATCTGGCAATTCAACATGAACAAAAGGGATTATACTGGTGATG
The DNA here is from genome assembly GCF_014851395.1 of Micropterus salmoides. Classification (NCBI taxonomy): domain Eukaryota; kingdom Metazoa; phylum Chordata; class Actinopteri; order Centrarchiformes; family Centrarchidae; genus Micropterus; species Micropterus salmoides. The sequence continues at coordinate 10,355,154 of NW_024040928.1, forward strand.
AACTCAATAAATTAAATTAAACAGACAATTAATGATAAGATAAGATTAATAAGGAATTAAACATGGTTTACAAAAACAATCTCACCAAAAGGTCATTCAGTGAAGGTTAAAATGCAACCGGACTTGGTTGAAGGTACTTGAAGACATTTCACCTCTCATCCAAGAGACGTCTTCAGTTCAGAACTATGACCTGGATGATGTTCACAGACGTCACCAAAAGGTCCATGAGCTGTTCTGAAGCTTTGGAACGTATCACAATCGAACTTCCTCAGTCGATGGGACTGCCATGGAAACGTAGATATTCAAATTTTCATTTATTTCCTGAGCACTTCTTGCCCGTGTCAGTTTAAACGTTTAAATTCAAAGGTCTATTTTGCAAACAGCAGTTGACAAGAACAGTGAGAGGCTACACAACTGAACAGAGATAGATGTTGTCACCTGCTGTCTTCAAGGTCAAGAAAGAATTTTGAGTATCATCAATTTAAGTGGCATGTTTTTTTCTTTATTTCTTGGCCAATTCAGGACTACGTAACAAGGTGCAAGCAGTGACATATTGTCACCTTCTAAAGTTTTGTATGGAAAATATGCTAGCAAACAATTACCTATTTACACATCCAGCAGATGTAGAAAAACTAACAACAAACTGAAGTCTAATATATACTCTCCTTTTAGCTCTTGCTACTAACTCTTCAGCTGCTAAAGGCTTAACCAGGATCACTTGCAGCTTGTTAAGTTTGTCTGTTTACCACTGCTCGGCAGGTAGCATGCAGTGTGTTTTTAGAGCTTTTTTTACTGGAAACAATTGCCTGCTTTTGCAGGAAAAAAAACTGATGAAAGCTGACAGGGAAGCCAAAGCTATGTGGCATTTAGGGAAACTGTAGAGTGAGACTTTTTATATTGTCATACTCACATGAAACATTGTTAATATAAAAAAAATGCATAGTGCAGCTTTAATGTTGTTGTCTCATGCATTATATGTGATTCACAGATGGATTTTCATAAACAATCTGTGCAAACTGTAAACTCACTGTATGTATGGCAGATGAACTATGTCACATAAACTCCCAGCCAAGTATGTTGAACAACCCTTCTTCTGTTCAGAGAAGGCACAGCATGGAAGCTGTCTGATGGGTATTTAATAACTGAAGTGTTATCCAAACCGCAACCCTAAAATTAGTCACCACATGCAGTTGCCATGGAGAGTATCAGGCAGGGCTTTGTCTGTGTGTCAGGGAGAAGCATAAATCCCACAGCCCTGCGATAAAAGCCGTTAGATTAGAAACACGGGAATGTGCTGAATGCATCTTTTCTATCTCTATCTTTCCTTTATTCTCTGCTCACTTTGTTGTCGTGTCCTTTCTCACTCCTCTCATTGCAATTTCTTTCTCCTTACCACCTGTCTAAAGGGAAAAATGGACTCTTCTCACTGCCATTCTGATATCAGACTGCAACTCGGGTTTTTCTGTGTCAGAGTGTCCTGTTCTATGAGCATCATTTCCCACACATTTGTCTTTTCCTCACTCCTCTCTCTCGTTTCCTCTATTGCATTGCCACTTTTTTGTCTCATTTTTTATACCGTATTTTCCTCCTCTTTCGTTATCCTCACTTTTTTCTTTCTTTTGTTCTCCCTTCCTCCTTCAGTCCCACTCAGACTAAGGGTTGCATGGCATTGCTCCTGGTGAAGGCACCATCCCACTGTAAACGAATGAGTCTGTCACACTGCAAACAATCTGCATTCATCATGTCTTATCTGCCCGGGCCTCCACGGCAGCAGCCATGATACCCGGGCAGAGGGAATGTGTTTGAGCCCGTGGCGCACAGGGTCAAGGTCTACGGCTCTGGGAAATAGCAGACAGGCTCAAGGCTTATTTGGCAAGCTGGTGTTGGATTTAAGCATCAGGCTGTGGAGGAGGGGGACAGGCAGCTTGACTTATCCTTGATCGAGGATAACGTTCTTTCTCCTCCTTTTTTTATATTTGTCCAGGGATAGTTTGCTGACCATGCATGCTCTTTTCCAGCGATACCCGGCTTTAGATTCATATAGCTGCAGCGGACATTTTAACATCTGGTAGGATAATAGGATAACCAGAGTCTTAAACCTAAACAAAACAGGTTTAAGTACCTTGCTTGAGGGCTTATCATAATTAATTGTTGAGATGAGCAAGGAGAGTGCGCTGCTTAATCACTTTCCCTGCCCTGAGTTTCTCTTCTAGTTGCAGGATTCACACTGGAGCGTTTTCTTTCACATCTACTTTTAAAAGCTTGCTGCATTGATGCGATAGATAAAAAAAATGCTCTTATGCAACGCTTGGACTCACTTTGAGAAACACTGTGTGTGAAATCAGTGCTTATAGCTACCAATTCCAAGGTGAGTCATTGTTCCAGCAAGGAATAAGTCAAACAACACTTATGTGGGAACTTTTTGCCAGTTATCAAAGTCCTTACCACAGACAGAAACATGCAAGCTATTTCTGTAAACAATAAGCAGCACCATGGAGCTTGTATTGATGGATTCTATGATGAGTATATGTTTAGACTGTCAAAACGCTTGTCAGTATCAGCTGGATAGTTGATGGAGTTTATTGTATCTAGTGGTGAAAATGAGGGGGGACCCGTGGGAATGCCGTTCCGGGATTAATAGTCGGGAGGGAATGGCGTTCCTGCTCAGATTTCGAAAATCTATTTAGTGTTTTCTATGACCCCCACCCAAGTATGGTTCCCCCAGTAAAGCGTTGCCATTTCCACCACTGATTGTATCCAATAAAGCACTTGGACCTGACTTGAATTTGGATTTCATAGTTAATGCTATGCTGTAATGGTGCGCACTGGCCCAGAGTGTTACAACAGAATAATAGAAATATATGAAAAACCTAGACAACAATGGCATTTTTCTTATTGTTTAATTCATAATTCATCATGTTTCAGTTTGTGGAGCTGTTCTAGCATCATTTGACTACATTTTGGCATCTAACTAGCCTTAAAATGCTAATGACGACAGGAAGTGTTTATGAGCGCAGTGTTTGGAAGCTAGATTGAATGATGGTGCTGGTTTGAAGTTCAGAGCTGCAGTGCTGACCGAGCAACAGAGTCACTGACTCCACCGGCTGCCTAGCAGACCTCTGGGCTACCTATCACTCACCCACCCGGCAGACTGCCGCACCCTCGGTGACTGGACTACACCTCCCAGCTAGCCACTCTATCACTGCAGACAGCGCTTGCGAGAACACAGACAGAGGGCATGTTTGAGGTTGCAGTCAAGTGCACGGCCTGACTGTTCCATCTGGGGAGTTGGGGAAGCAGAGAGGTCAAAGGTCACGTGGACATTTTGATTGACTGGCTGGATGCAAGATGGGACCCTGCAGTGATAATGAAGAATGAACACATTGGAGCGTTAATCTGAAGATAACAGTTGGTGTAATAATTAGAAATACTGGGAAGTATGTCTGTAGCGGACTATGAAAAACACACACTCGCCAACACATATGTTTATGTTTATGTAATTACTAATATCTTGAGCTGTGGCTGCATGCTGTCTAATTAAAATCCAATCTCTACATTCTTTCTTCAAGTCCCATCACTCAAACAAAAAGGCAGATGTGTGTTGGGGAGCAGAAAAAAAATCTCTCCACTACAGTACATTCCACAAATCAATTTTTCATTTTCCACTCTTTTGCTTCTGAGTGAATTTTATATAATATCCTTGAAGTACCAAGCAGGAGTTAATATAAGTGCACTGGTTGTGCTGTGATGATTTCTTTTGTTGTGTGTATGTGTGTGTATGATTTATTTTTTATAATTCAAATCGCTGAAGGGAAGTGTGTCGCTGCAGGCAGGTCATGCAACACCACACCAGGAGACTCTGGTTTCCCTGCTTGCGAGCATACGCACAAGTTAATGAGCACCTTGAACAATGTTCTTCTAAATAAATTGAGTTAACCTGCATTTTAATTCAATTTGGCCTTTGATTGAGTTGTAAAGCCGGGTTTTTATCCAGCTACATGTGAATATCTATGAGTGGTAGAGCTCGAAAATACTTCCCCTTGCATTTTGGCTCCCCGCTGCGATGTGAATGGATTCACTGATGGATGCAACATGAATAACAATTAATACAGGTAATAGTAATGACCACTAGAGTTACTCTCTGCACTTGTGGCATTTTAGTGTTTTGTATCTGCTCGTTGCATTAGCATATATAATCAGGAAAGGCACTATGACAGACAATATCTAAAAGCAGTGGCCTTTAAACCGATTTTCATTTCACCCTAAAAAGCTCCATCCTAAAGCTCATGTGGACTGACTGTGGCTGTCGACAGTGAAATACACTTCTTTTGACTGATAGGGACACTGCTCCACTAATGCATATTTAAGTGTGTGAGCCATTACGATGCTGGAATATTTCAATTACATCCATGCATTATACTTTCCTTGGAGGAACAGCTCTGTGTTTAATTTGATTCCATATAATTACTGTAAAATGAATTTTAATTGTTATATCCATTGCTAAAATAAATTGGCATATATTTTCTGCTCCCTGCAGTGAGGTGACTTTTCATTTGGATTTGAAACATTGCAATCAGACTATATTTGGCTAAATTAAGAAAATGGAGTCCATCTAGATAACTTTGTTTAAGCAAAAGCATGAGACAGTAAGGGCTCTATTAACCCACTTTGAAGCAGAATCTAGCCCAGTGGAAAACTCATCACTGAGGGGTCAGTCGCACTCTAAAGTAAGTGGATTTGAATGTAAAAATGGGACTCATAACATTTTGTTTCACCAACACCAGATCGCAGTTCCAGACAAATCCTAATTGGCCATGTTGTTTCTCCATCCAGACCATGTCTAGGACATTATGGGTGTCACAGTAGCCTGAGCATCTGCCATATTTATTACAGTTGGCTGCTTATTCGTGTTTTAAAATGACACCGGCACCTCGGTCTGTGCTGCTCACTATGAAATTTTCCCTATTAGAAGATGAATATAATATGCATCCCTATGTCTCTCTCCCTCTCTCTCTCTCTCTCTCTCCATGGGTGGCTTGGGTTGTCCGAGTGGATCCAGCAGGTTCCGCTGGGTAGAGATGAGCTTCCCCTATTCGAAAATCAGGAGACACAGCCGCCTCATAATTAGATTTGCTTTCTGTGTGGCGCCAGTCCCTTCAATCTAATCTATTTATGCATTCCCTCTTTCAGGCCTCATTGAGATTCTATCGCCTTGTATTTGTACCCCGCCTGTCAAAACGGCCTTCTTTTCTTCACAATTTTGGGCTCATTTCACTGGCGGAGATGGGCGATGATTGCCCGCTGGTCTCATCGCAAATGCAATGTGCTGGAACTTAAGAGGCTTCTCTTCTCTCTTTAAAAGGCTGGAGTGTGTGTCTCCGTGTGTGAGTGTGCATGTTTGTTTAGCAGAATGAGACATATGCTTGGCTGTGGGATGTGTTTGTATTTTTGTGTACGTGTGTTCACGTCCTTCTGTCTCTATAGTATTGATGTGGGCATCAATAAATAGTCTGTATGTGAGTGTGTGAGTGTGTCTGTGTGGCAGAGGTGTGGGGTTGTTGTGGTGGCAGGGAGGAGAAAGAGAACGTGGAGTTTTGAAGTAAGATTAACTTTATTGATCCCTGGGAGGCAGTGCTGGTTATTATAGTAGCAATATAAACCAATAAGCTATGGATGAAAATGCAATAAACTGAACATGATGTGTGCCATCGTACCAAAACAGATCTCTTCTTGGCTTAAATGAATTCTCAAATTACAGATTCTTTCAGTTCTGAGAATGCTTAATGTGCACAGTTTTCCACCCCGACATGTCAATATTTTTTACCCTGATCGCCTAAGATACATTCTTGCAAGTAGTTTTCTTTTAACCATATCATATTATCCATGAAATTAAGTAACTCCTAATATACACCAGTAGATGTGGCCAAAAGTGACAAATCAAGGATAATACTAAATGCTAAACATTGTGTAACAGTTAGCTAACATTAGACAGTATTACTGGTCATACCAAGACTGTAGCAGCAAAACGGTGCGTTTATTTGTTTATGAATTCAGCTTTTCATTTGAAAGAGGAAGAATGTGCTATTTCTGTCAACTTTGGGTTATGCAAATAGAAAGTTATTTGCCAAATTACGAGCACAAGAGCACATTGTTATCTAGCAGCATTATCAGATTTACAGATGGAAGTAGTAGAGCTGGTGAGGGAACACACACATAAACTTGCATGTGTGTTAGCTATGTACATCCTCATCCATGTACAGCCTCAAAGTAAATGGGATCCAGGTGACTTGAGGCTGTTTCAGGCCTCTCAAGTGTTTCACTCCATGTCTGTCAGCAATGAAACTTGTCACAGTTTGTTGCCAATCCTATCAGTGTGAATGGCAATGTCCCCAGAAGGGCATGGCAAAGCTTCAGTACATCCGAACAATAAATTACCCCGATAACAACAATGAATGTCGTTCCTGACAAGTCGCTTGCTATTTTATCATTGTCCAGCTGACACCATCTCTAGAGCCAAGCTGACATCGGACCACATTCAGACCAAATCAGGCTTTGTGGAGAAGCCATCTGTATTGAAGGACATGAAATAAGAAAGAAACTGTGACTGAAGGTTGCATCTTGCAGGTGTTTAGTTTTCATAAAAGGTCAGTTTAAAAAGCTTGTACAGTGTTTTAAATAGTTTTGTTTTTACTCTATACATATCAAATGCAATTATATAATTATTTCTATATAAGATCATCTTCAAAAAACAACTGGTTGATTAACATGAGCATAGATGTAATCAATATTGAATTGACAAATCTTTGAAAAAAATTCACAATACAGATTTCAAAGCATTATTTGTTAAGTTTTACTTAAACCCGGATTGTTCTATTGAAGACATTAAACATATTGGTAAATACGGTTATTTGCTTGCTTGTGGAAGGTTAAGCTGTTTGCTAAGAAATAGTTACAGCATGTAACTCACAATAAAACCACAAATTGTTACTGAACTATGGAGGTGTTTTAAGTGTATTTTTGAACTTTAGAAAGAGCCAAGTTGTTTCCCCCTGCTTGTACTCTAAAAACTAAATGCGAGGCTTTAGGACTCCGGCTCAGGTCATTTGAAAAATTAGCTCAAATGCTTAGTAGCTCACATCAGATGGCCATCAAGCTACCTCAGAAGTAGGTTACAGCCAGTCACTGGAGAAATGCACTATAGACTACGAAAAAAATGCAAAAATCATTTTCTAAATGTGAAGAAAGGTCTGAAATTGAAGTCAGGTGTTGTTGTAAATCTTCAATCAACCTTCCTTGTCAAATTTAAATTGTGAAAAGGGCTGAGCATCCTGTAGCAGCTATGCTAATTGACTGCGTTGGGTAAAAGCTAAAAGCTAGTCATTATGACAGCCTGCACCTCTCATGCTTGTTTCCTGTGTGCATTCAGATCTCTTGGGCAAGTAATGCCTCTACACTTCCTGAGAGCTGCAACCAGCAGCACTGTTCAGCTGGTGACATTACAGTGAGTGATGGTCTGTCTGACAGGGGCTTCTGCCACCACATCCAGGAAGAGTCAACGAACTGAACAGTCTCTCAGCGACTGAGGAGCTCTGCTTGTTGCCAGAGGGATAAACAATGTCACTGGTTGCTTTTAATTTTACTCTGTCTAGTTGAGCATTTGTCAGCTGAACCACTTGATTGTGGTCTCTAAAGCATTTCAGTCCACTATTTGACAGGTATTCACTTCCTGTTATCTAACTGTGAGGGCTTGTGGTGAATTCCTGGCTTTCCCTACTCATGGATTTAAGGTTGTGTTTAGTTCTGACATACGATCTCATCTGACAGTTTATTAATTGCATTGCTATGGACATGTTTGCATGTCTGTGTGTAGCTTGTAAGTTTGCATGTCTTACTGCTACAAGAAACTCAAAGTTCACTGGAACACCTTGAACTAACACCTCACAATACTTTGCAAATAAGATTAGAGCAATTTAATTAGGCAGAAAGCCGCAGTAATAAAGCCATTAAATTACTCACTGGTGCAGGGCAACAGTGGCAAGGAATCCCACTAATTAACCTGTGTCTCTTAGACTGTTACAGCCCAGCTTGTCATAATGACGAAGGCTTGATGCTGCATTGACCCAAATGCCCTGGCCTTGTCCAAAGCACTTAAGTTCTTATCTACTTGCAAAATTGGCAAAGTTCATTAGTGGAAACATACAAAGTGAGCAACATCCTCTTGTTTTTTTCAGCTCGTTGGACATTTGATGACATTAAAATGTAAATGGTTAGAACATGATGTTTTCACCTGAATGATGACAGGCTTATTTTGGCTTAGCTCATCCGTTTTGCTTTCATCCTAATCCTGAACTCATCAACATTTCTTTAAGTTTAAACATCTATATATAATTTGAAGTTTAAATTTATATCTGAGCATGGTGCATAGGCACAAATAATCATGGACTTTGAACAGATATGTATTCCGTGAATTTCTCCTCTTCTTCAGCAGCATGCACAACCTAACATCATCTTTACAGGGGGGAAAAAAAACACATGCTCTGTGATGAACAATAGCAGCACAACATCTTCTTTTATTTAGTGAAATTGCCTGTGGATCAAGCAGCCGTTATTCTTCTGAATCAGTTTCTAGCACTTGACCCACAACCATGCCCAAAGCTGCTCAAGCATAGTCATAAAGATGGTGGGTATAAAAATAAATCTCATATCCAAATGAAAGCTGAGCTCGATTGCAGAAATAACATCTCGTCACCTTGTGAACCCTCATCTACACCCTATCAATCAGAAAAACACTTGAAAGTCATTAGATACTTCTTTCATTCTCACGTGGCCTTGGTTAAACATGAAATGGTATTAATTACTTTATCTGTCCACATTTTCCTAACACTACAGCTAGAGGGCAAGCCAGCATAAAAAACCATCCTATTTTATGTCTAAGAGGGGTGAGGGTTAAACTTGGCTACATTAAATGGTGCTGAACGCCTATATGTTAACATATTATCTTAATATAATATATGAAGGGTTTGAAGCATGCTTGCAGAGTGATAATGCACTCTTTTGTGTAGTACTGCACTGCAAGAAGAGCACAGAATGAAGGGTATTTTTCTTTGTTTTAAAATGATGAGCGGTGCACCCTTCAGATTATTTGACAACTCATCCTGTCGTCTTATCTCCAAAGCTTACATTTGCAGACGTGCACTTACACGTGAAGCCCCAGTGAGAATCAGCAAGACACAAAACATGACATCTTAAAGATTTAACATGAAGGTCTGAGCAGCACTTTCTGTTTCTGCTGGTCTCTGACACAGTATCCGTTTTGGGTGGGTAGTGCTTCTGGCACACATTGGCTGACTGCAGCACCCATGGGATTTTGCCTAGCCCCTGGCATTGTCATTCTTCATTGATCAGAGGAGAGAGGCTAACAAGGTCTCCAGGCTACATGCTGCTCTCTGCCTGCTGCTAGAAACCTGCTCCTACTGCTCAATCTAGGCTGGGCTTCAGTGCCTTCTCACTCGAGACAACAGGCCATCTCACGCAGGACCTAAATTTACTTAAGGGAAATTATGGTTTATGACAACTTGGGTTTTTCATTTTCATAGTTTGTCATCTTTTCTATCAGTTACAATAACGTATTCACAGTTAATTGCTGAGATGTGGGAATGCAGCAGCATTGCTAAAGTCTGACAGGGCAAGGAACAAGAGCAGTAAGACAGGTTCAGGTTAGCCAGACTCTTTTGGAGGAGAAAACAACTTACAACTTTCAAAGTGCTCATTAAAGTATTGTACTTTTGCGCACACAGTTTCACTGTGCAATGAGGGATTACAAACAATATATAAAGTGATATAGATGATTTGGCTAAACTGTTGACTTGATCAACTGATCATAAGCTAATTTTGTGTTTACAGATTTTCATGCTGTCTTCAAGTGGTTAAAAAAACCAATTAATGCAGGTTCTGCTACAAGTTTAGAGAGACTGTTGAGAGTGCCAATGAGCAAGGCTCAGTTGTCCTCTCCTTTTCAGGAACACGCATTTAGCAAAGCCATTTCCACACAAACCAGCTCCCCACTGTCTGCATCTGTCACTGTAAATGAAACAATGTAAATACTTCACAGGCAGTCCCATATCCAATAAACAGACACTGCTCGTATCACAAAAGTGAATGAAAGATGATGTAAATAATGCTACTGTCATTGCACGGCAGTAGGCTCTTATTTGGTAATGAGAAGAGGTTAAATGAGTTACTTAGATGTAACTGTAATTCTATAAGTTCAGTTTCTTAGGGCCTGTGTCCACCAAAGCGTTTTTTACCAGCTGAAAACGCCACCTGCTCTTCTGAAAACGCTTAGTTTTGGAGGCGCAGTGTTTTTTTTCGAGACGCTGTGGTTGCTATGATACATAATTTCCGTGGAGGCGATGTGTTGCAAGTAGGGTAGCCTACTTAATTTTACTGAATGTAAAAATGTCACCACAAAGTATGTAGGCCTACTTGCTCTGAAGAGAAGGCTGAAACAAGAGAGCACAGACTGTCCGTACGTGGGTTCATGAGATTTTGTGGGCGAGGAAACACCTCGGCGAGTAGGCACATCGCTTTGTTCAAGATCGGATGTGCTCGGTACGGTGTTTCTCCCGCCCCTCCTGCACTGTGATTGGACGGCTGGTTAAAAAGTGACAGCGACAAGCGCAGCGTTGAACATTTTTCAACTCTTGGTGACCGGAAAAGACGCTCAGCGCCTCGTCATGCTCCTGGCGTTTTTACCAGCTTGGAAAAATGCGGCGCTCCCATTGCAATGAATTGAAAAAAGACGCTGGCGTCAGAAAAAAACGCTTTGGTGGACACAGGCCCTTACTCTATATTGGTCTTAATGCCAGTAAAGTCATCCATACTAAAGTAAAATGATCATCACCAGAAGTACATCATGGATTGAAGCAAAGTTATGTTCAGAGCATAACTCATTAGGTTGCACACACCACACCATCAAATCCAGTGTGGTGATCCTGGCCCTCTTACCTGCAACCTGCATAGCAATCATATCTCCTTCTGACCTACTCCACCGACCCGCCGCTTGCCCTCTCTCTGCCTGCTTCCTCATTAGTGACTGGCTCTCAATGAGGAAAATCCATTAGTAATCCTACTTTCTCACACAGCATGAATCCGGATTTTTCCTTTTTTTTGCATTCACACAATCTTTCTCTGCTTTCTCTCTGATTTGCATGCACACAAACACAAGACACACTTTTCATGCTGACATATTTGAATTTTTGCTGTCACTATTCTCACTCTTGGCATTCTGTTTGTATCTGTCAACTGCTTTATTCGCTTCATTCCCTCTCCTCCTCCACATGTCTGTGAAATACCCAAGAGAGCACACATACACGGTCCTTCCCACGCACTCCTCCTCTGGCATACGGTACATCAGAGCTGGGTGAAATCATGGTCAGAAGATGTCTCAGCCGTTTGGATCTAAATTGGCCAGTGCTGAACCCCGAGCTTCAGAGGATGGCCTGTGGTAAGAAGCGGGAGGTGAAGCCCCAACAATACACAGTGCCAATTACTTATTAAGTTTGCGGGGGAACTTTGCTGCAGGATGAGGAGGAGGATTGTATAATCAGGCGAGTCGTGAATATTCAAATGTACATATGTCTCACGTAAATATTTATGTCATCCATCTACGAAACGAGTGGAGTGATTGCAATATAAGAGTACACAGATGGCTGAAAGGCAAGACTTGGGGAAGCCTTGTAATAAATTAGAACATTTTTTGTACAAAGAAAATAGACTGACTCTTTAAAAAATGTGCTGAAAAAACAGAGAATGTGAGAAGTTGCAGCCTGAAGTCACTAGCCTATATACACTCAGAGTTGGGAAAGGAAACATATAACAAAGAAATGCTGCCAACTGAACGGAACCAGATGGGGTAATCATAAAATTAATCTTTTTGTTACCTGCATAACCCTGAAGCTACATGATACAAACCAGACTAAATTACACCAATTAGGTTGCTGTGATAGAGCTAGGTGCTGTTCATCTTCGTCCCCTAATTAGTTATTTTTGTGCTGCAATTTTTCCTAATTGAACGTGTCAGGAAAATGCATTTAGCACAAACAAAGCGTAGCTAATTGTGGTGTGGAACAATGGCAGGGGTGAGAAATGAATTAGTTCGGAAGACATGTATGTGTGAGCACAGTGTGCATGGGAATATGTGTGTATATATGGTGGTGTGTTTCCCAGCATGAGTCTAACCATTTCTGAGGTAATATCGCAAAATAAAGCTGGGGTTTGCAACTTTGGAGAAACTAGCAAGAGACAGCTAGATTTTGAAAATATTCAACCGAAAAAGACCTCTCTCCAAAGCCACTCCCGCAAAACACATTTTCATGTGCAGTGAGTGCACGGGCACAGTGCACCAGACAGGCAGACAAGGAGATGGTTGGGCGTAGGTACAGGTGCTTATTACAATCCTGTGACAGCCACACATACTGGATTCTTTTCTTTTTTTGTGTTAGCGCATCTGATTTGATTGGTGTCGGGATGTAAAGAGAATTTCAACAAATATAATAAATGCAAGCTTCTGAAATAAATTGACTACCCCAGCTTTAATCCTGTTACTTACATTTCTGTTTATTTTACATTGCTGACCATTCTCTAAGTGTGGCTTAGATCTTTATTGATTTCCTAAAGGCAGCAACTGATTTCCATATTTTTCAGTACACTATGAAACTGATGTGTCCACCGAGGCCCTGTTAACATTTAGTAACGTTATTTAACAGGACTCCTGTTCTTGCTTTCAAGGACGGCTTAACAACTGAGCCTTGAAAGTGGGCCAGCCAATCCACATACCTATCCATCACTGCCTACCAAAAAGGACAAATAAAACTGTTACAAAAACTATTAATAAAAACATTTTTTTGATCATAAACATATAATTTATGGTTAGTTGTACAGGTATGATTAAGTTTGGGCAACTAAATCTGCTTGGTTAAGATTAGGCAAGGATTGTTGACATGGTTTAAAGAGACCAATGTTGACTGTTTACCAAAGATGGGATGCTAGACTACTACCAGAGCTCTGAATTGCGACTCCTATTTCAGATTTGTTTAGTGATTCAAATAAGTCTCTTTTTGTTCCCATTGATGGCTATTTCCACTGGTTAGAGAAACAATTGAATAATCAGTTAGAGATCAGGTTGGTCTGTAGGATTAAGACGTCATCTTCCTACATAGCTAGCTAGCTAGGTATCATAGCGGTTTTGTGAAAAATAACTGCAGAAAAATTGCAAAAAGGGTGGATTAGATTAATGTAGTTGCACAAGTAATTGTAATTTGACTTTCAGAAATAAAAACTAAACTCAAACTGATATTTTTTACTGATCACAAAACAGTTCGCTAACTTCTTCTAGCAAACGCCACTGCAGCTTCCATGATAGCTGAAAATGACATCGGCAGGGCAAATACTTGGATTGGTTAGTGCAAAACAAATAAAAAATACCTCCTCTCCAACCAAGAAATTGGCTAACATTTACAAATCAGGATGAATTGAAACAAATTAGCAATTCAGTCTGATTATCAGGCTAATGCTAATTGTGGTCTCCAGTTTAATACTCAAAGAAGTTCTGCACCAGCAACTGTTTCATTGACAAAGTTTACTATATACGGTGTCTGTTTGCTTCTGTTTAATTTTCCAACAATGGTCGAGCTTTTCAGCTTCAAACTCTCAAGTCTTAGATAACCGACAGGGCTCTCAAGTTTTATCAAAGGTTTGGAGTGAGATAACGTGTGTTAGAGGAGGAGACACTCAAATATTTACAGCAGTGGCCCCTCAGCTTCTGCCAATTCTCTCAAGTTTTCAGTAGCAGTTAAATTTTACCTACAGTTTGTAATTGACCCGAACAAATAGAAATTATAATTTTAATGGTCAACAATAAAGCTGTACTCTGTTTTTAACTTACAGAGCACAACCATGTAATGTGCAAAGCAATCAATGACAGCTTAAACTACTGTAAGTCAACACATCCCCCCCACTCTCAAACTAGTGTAACTTTAAAGCTACATAAAACTGTAAGGTTAGATGATAAACAATAAACCTGTAACCTCTTTCTAGCTAACGGTAATAATTAACGTGATGGCAGCCAGCGGGACGTGAATGATTATGTTAATCGGCTACCACAAGTTTGGCAAGTAAACAAACACTCATTCATCTTTTCATAACTAACGACAGTCGGAGTTAACCTCTCGTAGGTCATAGCTGAGGCAAGAAGCAAGCTAATGTTAGATTGCCAGTGCTGAGCTGGTGGTGTTTACTCACCACAGGTTACTAATCTATTTGCGTTCAGCGCTTAAGTTTTAAAGCCAAAGTTTATGATGAATGGCACAGCAGCTGCCGGTGTTTGTTGTCCTCTCTCACGTGTGGCCGCGTGCAGCAGATGCTACGTGTTATGTAGGCAGGTTATATGTAACTGAATGAGGGAATAACGGCAAGCTCGTCATAGGTTTTCTAAAAAATAAACATTGTTCACGAGTCCCGCACCTCGAGTCTGAGTCGAGCCTGAAGTCTTCTGAGGACAAGTCTCAAGTCGAGTCTGAAGTCACTGTGTGTGCGACTTAAGTCGCACTCGAGTCCGAGTCTCTCTGGGTATTAGTACTTTTATTTTTTTTTAAAGGATCTGAATAGTTACTTTGTTCACCACTGGCCAAAAGAGGTTGGAGATTTTGTGAGTATATCAATTATCATTTAGAATTTGGCTATACTCCCCAACATCAGCTGCTCTCTCTATCTTTGATCATAGGCAAGTGATTTTGTCCATGAATCGTAAAATCAAAATCTAAAAAAAACCCTACAATTACCGCATTCGTCGGTTCTTGTGCTTTCGACTTCCACTCCGTGTGTGCACGCGCATCCATATTGCTTGCAGTGGGATCACGGTGTTTACCTGGAAACAACACATTTTAATTTCTGATCGGCCTAACGGCTCTGGCATTTAGTAGGCTACAGGGACAGCCACGGAAAAGTATGGTCCATTAATTGATTGTAGCTTGACAACTTCGAGGGCATCATCTCATAATTTAGCCTACTTGTTTTTTTTTCTCAACCTAACCTACTTCTCATCAACATTTTTGAGTTCAACACCAAGAAGGAGGTCCCTGCTTACAAGCAACACACACATTGCTAGTGAAACAAAAAATTAAGGTGACTATAATGTTCACTCTATTAGACTGCACATTTTAAGCTAATTTCAAACCTCTGTTGATTTACATATACATTTAATGGAGACACATAGCTGCCCTAAAGGTCCTGGTTCTTTCAGTAACTGGAACAAAATGTCAATATTTTAGTGGAAAATGAGTCAGAAGATATAAAAAAATGAGTCAGTATTACAACCATATCTGGAGAGAGTGTATTTTTCTCATACTAACAAAGGCCAGATAAGGCTGCATGGAGGTTCATTCCAGCTGTCTCTTCAGCTGTGCTAGCATATCGACTATGCCTCGACCTAACCTTGTCATTCCCCCCATTGCACCCACCACAGCTGGCCCTCTCCTATTTTACACTCTCAGGGGTTAAACGCATGTAGCCCTTATTCAATCTAGCCCTTGATCGTGCAGATAATTACTTTAGGGAGCTAGTTAGGCCGAGGGACATGAGGAGGCTCTGTACACATGACAGCCAGCAGACAGGATAAGGAGACTGTCAGCCTTGCCAGGATGACAATCTGAAGGCGTTCCTATTCAGCAAGCAGCCTCTGACTATATAAAATGTGTAACCAGCTCCAATTCAAAGAGTGGCCTACATGGGCACGACAAGACTGTGTGTTCTCACGTGTAGATTTACATTTACAGTGAAGCATGTGCCTCTGTGAAGCAGCATGTGTTAAAAAATAAATGTGGAAGCTGGGGGGAGGAGATTTGCTGAACATTAATTGTGTCGTGTAATATTGACAAGCGCAACCATGGGCAAGGCAACCCTCCTTTTATGTCATGAAAAACAGAGATACTCAATCATACTGTAAAGTACATCAGTGCTACAGCTGTTGCTAAATCTGCAAACTGTACTTGTGTACAGCAGATTTAGCGCATGAATAGTAATGGAGGTCATCCCCTATAAAGTCACAACCAGGCAGAATTGTTCTGACACACACTTGTGTTAACTCTAAAACGCCAGAGCAAATTTACATGTTCTTTCTCTCTGTCTCCCTTGATTTCGTGCCCTCTTTCTTTTCAGTGCTCTCTTTCTTGCTTGCGCAGGACATTTAGCGGGATGCTCATTCTCGAGAGATGACAGCTTCCTTCTTCTTGAGTCCCCCGGTCAACATCTCTCACTCTGGGCTAGGTAATGCCAGACCTCACTCTCATAACCAGTCGTAATCATGGAGGGAGAGAGGTGGCTAACATATGCACATGGGGAGAAAGTGGCTGTAAATTATGGGGCAACACATGCAAACTGAGGCCTAATTTTAACTGTTTTAACTTTAAGCTGTTTGAGAATACACTCTTTTCTTTATCCTAAACCTGAAATTAAGCGGAGAACCACATAAATAGGACATGCATAGAAATAAAAGTTATCATCTGGTGTTTGATTATCCTCTCTATACAGTTTTTATGTGGCAGAGCTCCTTAACATCTGATACTTTACTGCCACTTTTACATCCACTTTTGCCTTTTTGCTCTCAGATCTGAAGGATGGTGGTATTTTATATTTTTCTTATAGTCAACAAATCTCATGAAAAGCTCAAACCTATCAATGAATTGATCCAAGTATTTTCTGTTCAAATACTGATACAGAGTATTTCTCTGTGCCATAAAGCTCCATTGTGGCACAGAAACTATTAAAGCACAAACATGAGCCACACTGTGGCATTGGGTGACATGTTCCTTCGTTAAACATGAGCACTGAAATTTATTCGGAGTCAATCCTACATACATTGTTCTTCTGCTGTAAATTCTCACTTAAGCACCAAATGTGTGTTAATCTACAGCTAGTTCCCCCCAAAAGCACTTAACATTTATTGCAATCTACAGTACCCAGCTGTTTTAGTAAATTATCAAGCAAACTATATAATTTGACCTGATTTTGAAGATTTACATCTTCCATAGGAACCAATTGGCTTTGAGAGCAACTGACAGGGTACAAGTACGTCTGTGGACTGACAAATTACATGGCTGGTATTTTTATGGGATTTGTTGACAATAGGAAAAAATAAATAAATAACCTTAGAAGAAGCAGGTCATGAGATGAGGTGAAGCATCATCATTGTGGTCACTTTAGACTGATGCACACCTGAGGGACCTACTTGTGTGCTTAATCCAAGACACAAGATGTGGTCATGCATGCTTGACATAGATACACCACGTTCCATGAGCTTGGAGAGAACAGTTTTGCCGTGCAGATGGCCACAGCTGTGGCACATTGGCATACGCTGTGTTCTGCTCTGGGTGACCCTCCCCTGTGCCGGCCTGGGTAAACACTGCAGCTGTGGTGAACCTCTGCCACACACTCTCACTCAGTCCCTCTCACTCTCTGATGCACTTTTGATCACATACACACAAGCAAACACATTTTTGGTCTCTAGGGATGTATATCTTCATCTGTGAATTCAGAGAAAAACAAACCTCCATCAGAACACAACATATGGCCTGCGTCTGATGGAACACATCTCTTGGGCTTTAACTGATACAGTAACACAAAGGGCCCGTTGACTTGAATGTTTAGCACCGCTATTTGAGCTTTAGGTAAAATTATTTTTCGGATAAAAAACAAGTGAGGTTTTATACAGTTTTCAGTTTTGGATTGTTATTTCTTCTGAGGATGATATGGCTCTCGTCTTTGCAAGCTTTGAATCCCAAGGACAATTGGAAGATGAATTCGGCAGCATAGAGAATCACAAAAGTCCTTTATTTATGCATGTAGGTTGGTAAGAACAAATTCTTATTTACAAGCATAACCTTGGAGGAGTGAATTTTCTTCTTGAGTGGGAAGGGGAAGAGATAAAAAATTACATCCAGGCAAACAAAAACACTCTTCACTGAGGGACAGTATTAGACAGTGATAAATAACAACATAAATATCAAAATAAGTGCGGACTGGCAGCGAAACATGGCAGCAAAATAAAATTAAAGCTGGAGGAACAATGAAAAGGGATTAGGCAATAAATAATAGTAAGCATGAAGAGAGGCAACACACAAAAAACAACAGAACAGCAGGACACTAAAATCTTGGGAAACCACAAGTAGGTAAGCTGGGTAAAACATTGCCACAGGCAAGAAACCAATATTTAGATTTTGTGTTGCACTACACTCAATAAAATTTGCAAATGAAGACACAGTGTGATATTTAAATCCACATTGAATATTTAAAACCAAATAAACTTTTTCCTCAGTCTCAAAACACCACTGTTGTAGAAAGCTAACAGCTGAGACAGACCTAAGGCTTTGGACACTGATGCTGCCCACACCTTGTGCACCTGAGGTGCTCCACTTTTACAAAGAGGTAAATCCATCCAGACCGCTTGTCAACCGCTTATCCTGTGTACAGGGTTGCTGGAGCCTATCCCAGCTGACATTGGGTGAAAGGCGGGGTACACCCTGGACAGGTCTCCAATCCATCGCAGGGCCACACAACCACTCACACCTAAGGGAGACACCAATGCACCTGGATAGAACCCACACGGACACGGGGAGAACATGCAAACTCCACACAGCAAAGCACTGATACTGGGCGATAAGGCTCGGCCACACAGCAAAGGCCGGGGCAACCGGGTTCAAACCCACGAACTTCTTGCTGCGAGGCGCCAATGCTAACCACTGCACCACCGCACCACCCGAAAGAGATAAATCGAATTTCTGAATTTTGTTGAGCTCTACAAGCAAGAGAAGATTATGTCATGACAGAAAGCTAGAGGTGATGTGAGTGTTTTAGAAGGTCATGGGTCAGATTTATAATTTTGATATAATGCAATATTTGGCCAAATGTATGTGGACCTGAAAAAAAGACTCAGATACCTGAACATTGCAGCCACATGTTATTGTTGATCATCCACCATGTCAGAGTCATGGGCATTCATGTTCTGCTATAAGAGCCTCTCTTCTGGTGAGAGCTTGCCAGCAGCAGGGATATAGTCCTATTTAACCTCAAGAGCATTAGTGAGGTCACTGATACTGGGCGATAAGGCCCGGCTCACAATTGACGTTCCAATTTATTGCTAAGATGCTGAGGTCAGGGCTCTGTGCAGGCCTGAGCCAAATACCAAATGAAACTATACATTAGTGACCTGTTCTTAAAGATGTATCTTTTCAGAAGGAACAAATAGGCTATGGCTGAGAGACAGACAGTTATGACGGAAAGCTATGACAGATAGACTAACGCATTGTTGGATTTGGTCTTTTCATGGGATTTGTTGACAAATAATATAATTATAATAATAATAATTAAAAACACAGAATAAGGCTGATACCCTGAACTTCACAACCCGCCAGTGGGTTTAAAATGCATGTTTTGTTTTAAAAATTGCCCAAAATTATACCATTTATCATAGCCAGAATCTATAAAATGTGATATTTCATCAAAATAACTTTATTCTACATTCAACAGCAGGAGTTCAAATATTCGGCAAGAAAAAATGTTTGTACTAATCAGATCCTGTAAAAAACAGAAAATGCTGCACTCTTCAGCACCACTTAGAAGTTTTAATTGACTTAGCTGACACAAGTTCAGCCAATTAGACATAACTGCAGGCTGTGTTTACACAGCGATAGAGGAGAGGACATGGAGGGCAAGTATTCATGCAATGAAATGAGTATATGCCTCCCTTTATTTTCCAATATTGGTAACTCATATGAAAAATAGGTACCATTGTTTTACATGAATTAGCAAAGAAATTCAACTCTTCAACTTTTTTTCTGGCATTATAACTGTGTATGCTGTTGAGTATGCTTTATTGCACAAAAGACATTTTTGAGTTCTCCCTACTTCCATCCATGATTTTGTGTTTCCATAGAGCTGCAGGACTTAATATACTGCAATATATTGCGGTGAAAAAAACAAGTCTACAGTGAGTAGAAATGTGACCGGAGCAAAAGATGCCCAGAAACTGCTTGGGGTTTAGAGGGAAAGTAGTTTTAAAGAGTCGGTAGAATAGAAAACTATTTCCCTTGGCATAGTTGAATAAAAAGCCTCAAACTCAATTGTTTCCTCCTTCATATGTAAATGTTGCGCATCCAAAATACCCCCTAAAAACGGGCAGATGCCAACAAGCGCCAGATGTTACGTAACATCTGGGATGTTGACAGGTAGGCTATGCCATCTGGTCTATGGCATTCCTGTCAACCCTCCCGTTTTTCCCGGGATTCTCACGTATTTTACCATTTTTCATGTAGGGGAGAGCAGGGGCGAAAGTACCGTTTTTCAGAAAAACCTGATTTTAAAAGATAATGTTTCAGACAGAGATATATTTTTGCTGTGGTCACTAACTCACAGGTGTGGTCTATCATACCATCATATTTTTTGTGTTACCCTTGTATTTAATAAATAAACATGGCTGTGACCTTGTTAATGTGTAACTGCATCTTTTGTCCTTTAGCTTTCAAAAAATATTTTTTTAATAAATCAAATTTTTATTTAAAATATTCTGTTTCAAAAGTAACCTGACAGCCCAAACTTGAATCATTTAGAATATTTCATATTATATTAAGGATATATTATGAATATATAATATAAATATGCAAATGTGTGCACCTAAAACAGGGGGGAAATGGTTAGATGGACATTGTTTATGAACCTGACATGATTAAAATAAAATAAGACTTTACTGATCCTGCACTGGAGATATTTTCATGTTGTAGTAGTTTCAGAAACAGTGAAAAAATGAAACATGATTTAGAGAGATAAGACAAAAATGAAAATAAACAATAAAATTAAGAAATAAATTAAAAAGCTATTTACAGAATAGGACCATACAAATTTCCCATTTTGAAATTAATTTAAATTTGTTTTAGTAAGAACAGTAAGAGTGATCTGCATTTTGAGTGCTTTTTACTGATACCTACTACACTGACCTCCTTAGGAGACAGGCCAAAATAAATATCAGCTGCTCTCTTAATACAGTGCTCAAAAAAATAAAGGGAACACTAAAATAACACATCCTAGATCTGAATGAATGAAATTAAATACTCCTTTCTTTACATAGTTGAATGTGCTGACAAAAAAATTACACAAAAATTATCAATGGAAATCAAATTTATCAAATTTTATTGGAGTCACACTCAAAATCAAAGTGGAAAACCACACTACAAGCCGATCCAACTTTGATGTAATGTCCTTAAAACAAGTCAAAATGAGGCTCAGTAGTGTGTGTGGCCTCCACGTGCCTGTATGACCTCCCTACAACGCCTGGGCATGCTCCTGATGAGGTGGCGGATGGTCTCCTGAGGGATCTCCTCCCAGACCTGGACTAAAGCATCCGCCAACTCCTGGACAGTCTGTGGTGCAACTTGGCGTTGGTGGATGGCGCGAAACATGATGTCCCAGATGTGCTCAATTGGATTCAGGTCTGGGGAACGGGCGGGCCAGTCCATAGCATCAATGCCTTCCTCTTGCAGGAACTGCTGACACACACATGCCACATGAGGTCTAGCATTGTCTTGCATTAGGAGGAACCCAGGGCCAACTGCACCAGCATATGGTCTCACAAGGGGTCTGAGGATCTCATCTAGGTACCTAATGGCAGTCAGGCTACCTCTGGCGAGCACATGGAGGGCTG
This sequence comes from Micropterus salmoides, assembly GCF_014851395.1. NCBI lineage: Eukaryota > Metazoa > Chordata > Actinopteri > Centrarchiformes > Centrarchidae > Micropterus > Micropterus salmoides. The sequence continues at coordinate 10,376,902 of NW_024040928.1, forward strand.
TGCGGCCCCCCAAAGAAATGCCAGCCCACACCATTACTGACCCACCGCCAAACCGGTCATGCTGGAGGATGTTGCAGGCAGCAGAACGTTCTCCACGGCGTCTCCAGACTCTCTCACGTCTGTCACATTTACTCAGTGTGAACCTGCTTTCATCTGTGAAGAGCACAGGGCACCAGTGGCGAATTTGCCAATCTTGGTGTTCTCTGGCAAATGCCAAACGTCCTGCACGGTGTTGGGCTGTAGGCACAACCCCCACCTGTAGACGTCGGGCCCTCATACCACCCTCATTGAGTCTGTTTCTGACCGTTTGAGCAGACACATGCACATTTGTGGCCTGCTGGAGGTCATTGTGCAGGGCTCTGGCAGTGCTCCTCCTGCTCCTCCTTGCATAAAGGCGGAGGTAGCGGTCCTGCTGCTGGGTTGTTGCCCTCCTACGGCCTCCTCCACGTCTCCTGATGCACTGGCCTGTCTCCTGGTAGCGCCTCCATGCTCTGGACACTACGCTGACAGACACAGCAAACCTTCATGCCACAGCTCGCATTGATGTGCCATCCTGGATGAGCTGCACTACCTGAGCCACTTGTGTGGGTTGTAGACTCCGTCTCATGCTACCACTAGAGTGGAAGCACCGCCAGCATTCAAAAGTGACCAAAACATCAGCCAGGAAGCATAGGAACTGAGAAGTGGTCTGTGGTCACCACCTGCAGAACCACTCCTTTATTGGAGGTGTCTTGCTAATTGCCCATAATTTCCACCTGTTGTCTATTCCATTTGCACAACAGCATGTGAAATTGACAGCTTGATTTCACAGGAGTGTGATTGACTTGGAGTTACATTGTGTTGTTTAAGTGTTCCCTTTATTTTTTTGAGCAGCGTATTTAACAAAGAAGTGCCAACTGAGGGAAAAACCTCTTTGAGCAGTTTGGTTGGGATCTGTGAGGCAGGTTGGTGATTTGGACGAGGACACAACTGAAGTAAGTTGGTGAAGGTTGATGGTAGCAAAACAGTCCAAATATCCATTGAGCTTTAAAGGTGCTTCAGAGGAGACTAAGGGCAGGTCGGCATCCATTGAAGGCAGGAGGTGCTGAATTTTATTTCTAATATTTTGTTGTTGAAATGGTTCATAAAAAATTCACTACTGAGCTGTGGCTTCATGCAGGAACATGCTGCTTCCTGTCCGTCACCTGCAGGGAGTCAGGCACGTTCAGATGAGAGAGCTTGTCCTGGAGCAGGGCCAGGATGATGGTGTTGAAAGCAGAGCTGAAATCCACAAACAGGATCCTGGCGTAGGTTCCTGGGGAGTCCAGGTGCTGGAGGATGAAGTGAAGGGCCATGTTTACTGCGTCATCTACAGACCTGTTTGCTCTGTAGGCAAACTGCATGGGGTCCAGGAGTGGGTCAGTGATGGATTTAAAGTAGGACAACACAAGACGCTCAAAAGACTTCAATACACTGAGGTCGGGGCTATGGGTCTTCTGTCGTTTAGTCCTGTGGGACAGGGATGATGGTGGAGGCTTTGAAGCAGGCTGGCACATGACATGTCTCCAGTGAGGTGTTAAAAATGTCTGTGAACACCGGAGACAGCTTATCAGCACAGTGCGTCAGGGTGGATGGGGAGACAGAGTCTGGCCCAGCTGCTTTGTGGGGTTTCTGCCTCCTGAGTAGTCTGTTGACATCCCTCTCTGAGATTGGAGAGAGGGGGGGTGGGGGTGAAGCTGGACAACTCTGAGGAGTGGGGGGAGGAGAAGGTGGACTGGGGCTGAAGCTGAAGTGAGCTACACATAACCTCATTCAAGTAATACATAAATAAACTTGTAAGTACTGAATTTATATGCTCTTTTGTGTTTTCATTTATATAATGCACAGATGTTCATAGCATTTCACTTTCAGCCAGGTCACACTCTGACCACTTGCTTGATGTAGGAATTAGTTGACCCAATCATTCTTGCACTGATATTTTAAAGCAAGTGGTTTAACTCCCATATACATCAAAGCACAGCTCATATAATAAACCGCCTAGCTTTCTTCTTTCATCTGTTTTTTCTTTCCCCACAATTTCAGCACATGCTACACTGTGAACTGCCAGCATTATTTATGGCCAGTTACAGCTGAAATCAATGAATTCAACTGCCTGCAAATGTATCTCAATCTAGAGAACCCTGCAGAAAAAACCCAAACAATGAGCCAAACAAACAGAATGGCTTATGGTTTATGTAACACTGAGGTGTGAGAAAGGATAGGAGCCCGAAAAAAGTGCAGTGTAATTTTTACCATGGAAACAAGCTGATGATCTGTCTCTCTTTTTTTTTTTCTTCAAGAAGTGGAGCTAGCATTACAGTTTTAGCAGCGCTGGTTCAATACTGTGGTATGTAGCCTACATACTGCGTTTCATCTGGTATGAAAAATTCAAAACATGTGTTATATCACCATCAGACCCACAGAGACATGAATATCAAAGCACATTCTCTTGGTTTTGTTTGATAACACCCATATAATTCACTTTCTAACTCTCCCTCACTACTCATTATGCAACATATGAATGTGTATACTGTACATGAACCTTGCACGTCCATAGAAAACAGAATAATCAATGTTGAAACAGTGCCGTCAGACTACACTAGCGCTCACTCCTCCTTTCTCCCTCTATTCCGTCAAGTCCTTCCAGCTCCCAAATGAACACAGATGCCTCCTAATAGATTCTGCTAACTCAAAGACCATCTCTCGTGTAACCAAGACAACACATCTTATGATATATTCCCTCTTGATATTAAAAACAAGTGGGATGAGCAGAGGGATTGTCCGGGCTCTCTTATCTGACTTCTGAGCGCCTTCACCCCCCCGCCGTGTCTTCCCCCCCGCGCTCCCTCTTGACTTCTCTCTTCCTCCTCCTCCTGCTCTCCTGATCCTCACAGTGATAACACGGAGTGATGAAGAGGAAGGCATGCATTCTGGAGGGATAGCAATGTGCACTAACTTCAACCCCCCTCAACCCATCTCTCTATATTCACCCAATTCCCCTGATGCTGTTCTTAGATCAGCCTATTTGTTATACACCGTTTTTTCCCCCTCTCATGCAAGAGATGCTAAGAGAGACAAACTCCTTGTTTGACTAGTGCCAGTGCTGCCTTGTCTCTTTTCACCACAGACAGTCTATAGGGATATGTGTGGTTGTGTATTGGCTGCGATGTGTATGCGTTTACACTGAATGTATGTGCAAACTGGCAAATTCTACTCTTCATTGTTGTGTGTGAACTGCAATTGCTTCTGTAAACTGTCACCTAAAGACTGAAAAATAAGCTACGTTCAAGACCAAAGACCAAATATGTTGGTGCGCAAGTGGGGTTATGGGGGGATTTGCCCCTGTCCTTTTGCCCTCCATGCCCCCTTATGTGGTGTTATACCAGTTGCCTCTCTGGCAGTATGGGAATGTGATGACCATACCCAGCCCATCTATGTGTAGGTGCCTCATTGGTATATGTTTTTAACCTTTTTAAAAGGTTTTTGCTTCATATCCATCTTATTTAAATGTCCTTTGTAACGTGTTTTATGATGACCCGGATGAAGGCCTCTAAACTACAAGTGTTGCTGGAGTTTCAAACTCTTTCATCTTTGGAGTGCGCCTTCAGGTTGAAACAGAAATTGAAGACCCTTAACAGACATCGCTCACACGCGCCACGTTTACATTTACAAAAGAAATTAGATTTTAATCTGAATAAGTCAATAATGTGAGACAGAACCCATGTCAAAACCAATTGTATCAAAATATGCAGAGGATTTTAATCCCATAAACAGAAACCAGTTAGGTGTACATCTTTACAGCATTTCTTTAATTGTGATCAAGTTCAGGAATGTTATCCACAACTTCTTCCGTCCATCCATCCATTGTCAACCACTTATCCTGCGTACAGGGTTGTGGGGGGCTGGAGCCAATCCCAGTTTACATCGGGCGAAAGGCGGGGTACACCCTGGACAGGTCGCCTGTCCATCGCAGGGTCCACAACTTCTTGTTTGCTTTTTTTAATTCATGCCACTTTCCATTTGCTGTTCATAATTTTAGTGATGAGGTATACATTTTAACCCACTGAACCAGATAAATCCAGATTTCTGTCCTACAGTCCTGGACAGTGCAACTTACTCTTTCCAACAATAAACATCATATAAACATCTGTGAAATAATCCAGCACGACTTTTCATGGAGCACATTCACCAAAATGTATATAAATAGGCTAAAATGTAGCTCAAGGTTGCATCCCATTAATCATTATATAACATATTTATCCAAGTAGAAATAAGAAAAAAAAAAACGGAGTGACGAAATCCTGTTAATTACTTTTTGTTTTGAACTTGCTGTGTTGCTGCTCAAACTTGTCAGTTGCAAATACATTACGTCAAAAGTAAAAATATTCCTTTAAATGAACTAAATGAATATTGTGTCAAAGAAACAGACTGTATTGAAACTATTTCTGTACTGAAGATAAGCTGGTTTTCTTTTCTGTCACTCACAGCAGAGAGACAGAGGTGCTGTGGGAACATGGGCTCTGACTTATCAATTGACAGTTATTGAGTCACAAATTATGACAAATTATCTGGCAGTCATTAAAAGCCATTTGCCTATAGCACAGCCAATCACTAATTGAAATTGAAATTGTTAGACTGATGGCCAATCATAAATCATGGGATCTAATCATCATCAAGACCAGGTGCTACCGGGTTTCCCCACAAGAACAAAAAACTAACAAACCAACATTTGGTTTGAATATGGGATTTATTAAATATAACCAAAAAGAAACTTTTTTTAAATAAAAAAAATCTCCATGGAGAAGCAACATACTGATGCATGTATGCAACTTTAAAGGAGAAATTAAATATGACAATAAACAGTAAAACAAACAACATGTTATATTATGTTCCTTGACAACAGTTAGAAATGGCAGATATTAATAAAATCTGAAATCAATGTAGATGGCAGGATATGACTCTTGCGAACTCTTGAGGCACTGTTTACGCGCCAAGGCTTCTCTCTTTCTCCAAATAACACACATACTCGACCAAATAGACTCAAAGCTAAAGACAAGAAAAGCTGTTGCCACTTAACAGAATGCACACTTACCCTCACACACATACACTCACATCCCAGCAGCCAGTTGTTCCCTGCTTTGCATAAACCAATAACGTAATGGGGAGAAAGCCATTCCCTGATGAACACTGTTATGAATAATTTAAAATAATACAGCTGAAAACCATCTCAAACTTTTAAACTCACTCCAATCACACATGAAAAAAGTCCATAAAGAAATGTAATGGCAGTCAATAGATGTAATGTTCCAGAATCATTGTACAAATAAGATGAGTTGCATGCATTTACATCCAATTGAATTCAATAAAAGCTAAGTCTTAGTTGGTTTGATTTTTGCTGTGATGGATTGTAGTTGAGTCTGCAGGGCTGCTCAGTGGGCTCACGGGTCTGCTCTGCATTGTAACAGGGTAGAGCTCATTTTGCCATGTAGCGTCCCTTCACGCCTCAGGGATGAGGTGACTGAGACAACTAGATAGATAGTAGGAGGGAGATGAAGGAGAGTTGCCTTTAGCCCAGGGATGTGTGACAAGCAAAACAGAGAAGGTAAAATGTCGAAAAGAAAAAGCTAAAAAGAACTGCATGGTGCCCAAAAAATAAGAATTAAGAAGAAAAAAATGTTTGTGCAAGAAGCAGCTAAATGTGTCAAATTAGCTGACCTCTTCCTTAGCTTGATAGCTGGCCATAATCACCGAGAGAAGTGGTGTGTTTCCCCTGTTACTGTAAAATAGATAGATTCATTTCATGCCTAGTTATTCGCCTGTGTTTTGGCTTTGCCTGTACCTTAGCGAGACAATCAGCTGATCAGTAATTGGCAATAAAACGGTAACGTTAGCTTACAATTTCAATTCAATTTTATTTATATAGCGCCACATTACAACAACAGTTATCTCACAGCGCTTACAGCATGGAATCATCACCCAGCTAAAAATTTACTGCCCTGATAGAAACAACATGTAATTGGATTAATTTCATGTAGTGACTCTCGCTTACATTTTCCTGTTATCCAGCTAATAAGTAAACCCAACAATAAACAACTAAGTTCTCTTAACGAGTAATGATTTAATAGTATGTTGGTCATTGTTTTTGAGTGAACATTGTTATCTTACTGATAACTTTAGAGTGTACAGAGGGACACAGCGTCCGATGTCACCAACGTTTTCAAAAGAATTCAAGATTGCTACCCAAGGCGAGCGAGATGAATTTGCAAGTAACAGAGCAAAGCTGTTCATTAATAACGTCATTTACAAATTTCGATAGAACCCAGCTTTCTTCACACGCTGTGAAAGTGTTTTTTTTTGTTCTGTTATTTTATAAACGTGCACAGGGATAACCGTGTCAGTATGTGCAGGCAGTTTGCCACGTTAGTTATGCTAACGTTAGCTACCGTTAGCAACGTGAGGTATCACAATTGGCTGAAGCCTTTCCAGACAGTTGTCAACACTTATTTTTCCTCGGGCTGCTCGTTAAATGCACTTTGGTCTGGTACGTGAAAAAATTGTGTTTTCAGGCGCAGTAATGTTAACAGAAAGGCTAACCTTACTTGACGTTAGCTGGCTAACACATTAAGGTAATGTTCACTTTGCACTGTGAGGAACTGCTGCTAACTTAGTTAATGTTGCTTTAGCCCTATAATGTTACTGTGTAGACAGTCAAGCTCTGCGTTCATATAAGTTAATAAGCTCTGTCTGAACACAGTGTTTGTAGTAAGATGTACGGGTCCTCAAAAAGTCAAAACAATCATAATGTGGAACAGTGATATGTGAAAACCCCTGTCTGATCAGTATTCAGATCAGTTGGAACTGTGTAATTATTATGTTTGTATGATAAGTATTTGATATGTTTATATTTAACTGAAATCTTTTGTAATCTGTTTCAATAGATCTGTCCTCTCAAGTGAACCTGAGCGCTGAGTTTCCTCATGCTTCAAAGACATCTGGGTAAGATGTATCCTGAAATAGTGTTGATGCATGGCTGAATGTTTCATTTTATCAGCGGTGAACCTAATAAACCCCTCAGCCCTTCAATTGCAGACACAAGTTGCCTCATCTGAAGTGGCTGTAATATGGTATTTGTAAAGGAATATTTTTCCTTTGTGGTAATGAAAGTTGGTGAGGAATGTTGAGTTTTTATTTAAATTTTATTTTATTATTGTTTTGCTTTATAAACAGCTTCATCTCTTTTTATTTAGCATGGGCTGATATAAATGGGATGGACAAAATATCAGAAACACCGGTCCATGTGATTCAAAATGATCATATAGTTGCATCAAAATCTGATTATGATCATTTTTATGAAGGGAGGATTTTTTGCAGAAATGTTGATTTAGACTGCATTAAATTTAGCTAGATGTACCTAATACACTGGTAACTAAGTCTTAAAGACTAAATACATTTATCACAACAATAAACTCCATACCCATATCACATTTGCGAGAAGTGTTTACATTACAAAAGTTGGTGTTCATATATTGTGTGCCCATTAAGGACTGTAGAGAGTGCTGCTGAAGGAATTTCATCATGCCCATAATCACCTGACTCGCGAAAGCAGCTCTAATATTGGTAAGTCAGATAAATTATAAAATATTGTATTGAAAAAAAAATCAGCACTTGATGAAGTTGTTGTTGACTGGGCAAATGGGAATTCTTTATATTGTTAGTTATATTTGTTCTCGCAGGATCAAAAAGAGTATTGAGTGGCACTACGGCTATCCAAGGTATGTCTCCTATTTGCATATTTCTGTTGAATTATTCAAGAGTATGTTGACTTGATGCTTTTTATACTGCATTGATTTGAAAGACTTGTGTTAAGACTATACAGACATCATTTGGTTTTAAAGTCCTAGGCTGCTTTATTGTTAAAAGTAAAGTAAAGGCTTCTTCCACCATCACGGTAACTAAATTAATTACTGAAAAATACAAAAGCAATTAACCTGCCGTGTTGTTAGATACTGTGTGTCTGCAGTCAATCGCTGGCTTGCTAATCAGACATACTGGGGATAAAAAAAAAAAAATTACATTGCTAGAACTGGAGCCAGCAACATTTCACAGTGGATGACATTGTAACATGACAGAAGATGTTTTAGGAGGATACATAGGAGGGATATTGGACTGTTTTAGAAAAGTACATTAGTGTAGCATTACTGTGAGATGTTATAATGAATATAAGTCTCATAGATTTTTTTAAACATTTCAGAATGATTGGCTGTGATCAAAAGCCAAGAAAACTGTAGATCTATTACAGCATTAAGTGCAAACATTTTTCACTCTAGGCTCTGTTAAAGGCTATGATGAGATGGTTGAATGGCATAGACTTTATGGTTCTTAAACTATTTAGTACCTGACTGAAATTCTGTCTCAACCCTGTTCAGACCATAAATGGCACTGTTGAGAAAAAACACAAGGGTCTGTGTTGGTGTGGGAATGTTTATTCAGGTAGAAGCTAGATGAGAAAATATTATACAGTTAGTCTAGTTTCAAAGGTATTTGATTGACCAAATCAAGTCTTAGACAGTTTAAAATTAATTAATTTCATTTTGATGTAGAAAAACATAGGTTAAAGAAATTTGCAGCATGACACTGCATTTTTCTTGTCAATGCAGTGGTCCATGTCAATTTCTCAGGTAAAATCTGTATTCTTTTTGCCATATAGCCAGCAATCCTGCTTAAAACAAGTAATTGATGCATTATGTTTTCCTGTTCAGTTGGGGCCTAAGTTGAAAACCATTAATCTACGTACATTTATGTGTTTGCTGAGTTCCATTGCTTTACAAATGTTGAACCTATGCAACCAACTGTACTGCAAGCTTGAAAGATACACACCAAAACTGAATGCCCTGAACAGGCAGAAGGCCATGAGAGCAGAGGCCTTGCAGAGATCCTCAGGATTTATGACCGTCAGATGAGATGATCGTCAGAGTTCAGAATTTCAGCTTTGATTTCCTGGTATTCATGTGAATACCACGAAATGAGAGCTGAAATTCTGAAGTTTTGGAGGGGACTGTATCTGCCGCTGTATGATACAGCAAGAGAAAAAATGAAAAGTGCGGTGCAAGCTGGTGTGTGTGCAATGTTGTGCGGGACAGAAATGTAGGTGCTTGTGCGAATCTCCACATCCCAAAATTGAAAACTGAATAAAAACCCAATGAAGGAATAGTCGAATATTCGGGTCCAGCCCTACTGCACTGGCTTCCGAATCTCTTCTATTGTCATGTTTAAGGTTATAGTTAGCTTCTATTTCTCACCCATTGTTTGAGTCACTGCGTTTGTTTAAATTGAACTTGTCTTTAAAGCCCCCCTCCAGCCAGTGTTAACTGCCGTTTTTGGTTAAGATTCTTTGTCAAACAGAGAATGGGGTGTGGTTAATAGTCGGACGTAATACATTAACATGACAACCAAAAACTGACCGGCTGGAGAGTTTACTAACGATATGTTGTGTTAACATCACTACACTGTAAAGTTTACTGTCTGGCAGGACTAGCTATTACATACCCATGACAGAAACTAATGTGCGCTTATCAGCTGTTATCAATCATGCAGTCGATGGTCCTGCACTGCACACGATAACTCCCACTATGTTTTATGGTGTGCTTACTTTACTGCGGGGGTGTGTTGGGTATCGCCGATTCATTGGTAAAACGGCCGTCAGTAAAATGCATGTTGCAGATTGTATATAAGATGGTGGCAGGTGAAAGTGCGACGCGTTTTCTGTCATCTGTTCTCCAACACCACATGCACAGATGCCATAATGAAAATGAACAGAAAACTAAACCAAGAGGAGGAAACTAAAAAAATAACATGAAGACCCTCTGTTAGCTAACTTTCTGCAATAACTATGCTAGCTAACTACAACTTAGTTAACTTAGCTAACTAAACTAGAAAGACAAACCAACAATCAGACGCACAGAGACATAGCTCTACAACAATGTTTGATGCTCTGACGAGGTGTGAGGGCATGACAGTTTTTTAACAAGGCATGACAATGCGCCTGTGCAAGCTTGGAGAATGATGTATTACTTATGGAATTGTTATAGTTATACGTCACAACCCCGTTTTAACAACTAAGCAACTTTTGCAACTTTGAGCACAAAATTAAGCCATTTGTCAAAAGATATTTGGCGAACTATGTGGGTAATCAACATTGTAAGGAAATGACTCAGAAAAATTTGAAATATCATAGAAATGTCAAAATACACTGGAGGGGGGCTTTAAGTAGTTGCAGCTGGATGGATTCGTTGTTATTGCTATCAATATTATTATTATTTTAGAATTACATTGATAGAACTGTTACGCTATATGGCTTGATGTGCCGTAAAAATATTTGTATAATAATAATTATTTTAATTGTCAATCTAGGAACAACATGATTTACACATGAGATGTCGTACGACCATCTGTGCCCTTCCAGCGAACCTGCTAGAGCATGACTGACTTCTTCAAAACCTGCAATGTAAGTACTCAGTGTACTCAAATAAATGTCAATATCATCTAGAGCCCGACTGATTTATCGTTTTGCAGATGTTACCGGCCGATATAAACTACTTGCAGATATATCTGCATCGGTGTTTATAACAGCTGATATGACAATTAAAAAGAGAAACAGAGAGTCGGATCCTTCCCTCCTGTCACGAGTGTTGCATAGTTTGCCCTCCAGAGGGCGCTCTGCAGCTCCTCTGTTAACAACACTGCAGCACCACAGAACAAAACATCAGTTGACCAGAGTCTACTGGAGCCACAGAGAGTAGCTCCTGGTAGCTCTCACACTCAGTTGTCCCAGTGAGTTAGTTGCATGCATTGATATTGACTACCGGCTATCTACAGCGGGCTAGCCTCAAAAATCCAGCTGCATTCTAACATTAATTTAGCTTTCCTTATTAGCTAGGCTCCTTGCATGCTTGCTAATAACTTTTTTTAAGCTGGGTCTCCGACATTGACAGCGCTGTGTTGGACAGATTTGTGCAGCGATGTTCCATGAGGCAGAGAGAGCGAGAGAGGTACGGGTGAGTGAGAGAGAGAGAAGGACGAGCTAGATGAAGTGTTGCGCGAATGCACTACGGCGCTCTGCAATCAAATACGATTTTAAATAGGCTAAGTAAAAAAAATCTAAAGTCAATTTGTGGCGGTCAGCGTTGATATTATAAATTAAATAAATGAACGTATGGGAAACACTGAGTACTATATTGGTATTTTGTATACTTTCTTGACTTTTGTTTTGTTGGACTTTTGTTCAAAGTACTATATATAACAATAAAAAAGTTTCTTTTTATACTGCGTTATGTCATGGTGTCTTGGAATGGTCTCAATGTGGCAAATATTAGGGGTAATCTTTGTTTATGTTATGTGTTTCTTAAAATAAGGGGGAAAATAATATCGGCCAATATATCGGCATATAGGATCTTAAAATCCTCAAATATAGAAATCGGCACCGGACTTAAAAATCCCATATTGGTCAGGCTCTAACGAAAAATAAAAAAAAATTTACTATGGGAAACCAACTTTAATGCCTCTTCCAGCAACTGACAGATTTAAAGAGATTAAAGGATAGGTTATTTTTTTGTAGTCTATCGCAATGCTAAAATGTGATGTGTACAGTGAAATGTATTGTTTGCTATTATCATTCCTCATCTCAATTAAGCTTTCCCTAAGCTTTGATTCCGTGTGCATTTTTAGTAGGGCCTGATAAGTATAAAAACCTAAGCATTGTCTTTGAACAGGAAGTACTTGTATGAAAAAAATGAGTATGTGTAACAAAGTAGAAACAGACATCACAAGGCTTTGTAAACAGGCTTTGTAAACAAATGGCACAGGCAACTGTCCACTAATGAGGACAGTAGGTCTAAGCTGTTAAGCAGAATGAAGAATACAGTGCAGGGAGCCCAAAACCTAAAGTCCCCAAATGGGGACACAGGATCTTAAAAGGCTTAAGCAGTCTAGTTGTTGTTGTCATTGTTGTTAGGTCATTGCATAGGTTTACTGTTGAAAGGAAGTGTCCCACTGCTGAAGCTCAGCAAGTAAAGACTAACTTCTGAAAATACTTACGATATGTTTTGTGGCTTGTCTAAGTCAGACTGCTGAACCATCATAACTGTTTCTAATGAACTTTCGAATTTTGACCTCATTCTCTTACAGTTGAGTCAGATTAAGAAAGCGTTATAAAGTCAGTATAGACAGAAGGAATCATAACAGCCACCAGTAACTCTTAACATTTTTCCATGTGCGTATTGTATCAAGACAGGCTTGGAAAAAATAAAAAATATGCTTTTAAGTGTGTGGGGAGCACTGATGAGCATGAAGTGCTAGCTTTCTTTTATAATGATCCTCATAATTGGATTGTTTGTATTTTGCAGTGCAAAGATGAACCAGACATTGCTGACACTCCTCACTGTGGTCACTGACACTGACGCTCCTGGTGTGGTCCCCTTCAACCCAAGTGAAAGGTGGCTGTGGATGGATTTGTCTGTTACAAACTCCTGAAAGCACTTCTGAACTGTCCGTCTATATGCTCAGTATGTTGACTGCAAGCTTACAGCGAGATGTAGTGGGACAACGGTGTGGATTTGTGCATTTTATATTAAATAAATTTGGAGCTACTCCAAATTCCTCTTTTCCTCTCCCAGAGAGGAGCAGGGGGGTTAAAGATCAACTTCAACAGACTGCTAAAGAGACCCCAACAGGAAAGGGGTGGAAAGGTTGCTTTCTCTAAGTGCTATCCCTGATCATAAAACTGGCACCTTTTTGATTCCGAAGCTGATAACGCAGTGACTGACTGTTAAATTGACAAAAGGGAAATTAACCAGAGATTACAAACAGCCTATCGGAAAGGCAGGAAATCCTAAACTGCCCCCCCACCCCACACACACATGTAACTGTGGCAACTGACCTTGCTCTGTGTTTCATTACCCCATCAAAGGGACACCCCCTTTTACGCCTAAGTGTTACACAAACCACGGACCGTCCTGAACTTTAAATAAACAAAGACTGCAGTCTCCAAAGACTCAAAGCATTTAATCAAGTTTAATTAAATCTTTTAGTTACTTGACTACGTTTGCCTCTATTTGAGTAGTTATGTTACATGTTGTTGCTATCTGTTGTTGATATTAGTGCTGAAAAGAATCTAAATAAGTTACTTTTGCAGTGATTTTTTTTCCGGCAAGGTTAAGGACACTCCGTCATCTTATGTGTAACCAATACTTGTTCACAATACTTTCTCACACAATTTCTTTAGAAATGATGATAAAGAAATGTCATACTATACTCTATTAATCGCCAGCTTGAATTTAAGGCTGAATAACTAAATTCCCCAGTTTCTAAGGAGAGATGGTCTTGGAATAATCTAAGCTTTCCTCATTTAACCTGAGCTTCCCCAAGTGGACGAAATAAGTGTTACATACCATCGTTGGAAATGCCGTTAATGTATAAATATCCTGACCAATAATGTGACAATTGTTTCCTGTTACCAAATGCTTAACTTAGAACGGTACAACTGTTTGACCATTGAGGTTTGATTGTGGAAAATATTTGATTATAATATGCGCAAATAGATTTCTTTTCTTTTAGACATTAAAGTTTAGAAAGGCAGTCCCTCGGAAAACCTGAAACGCCCTCTGGGGAACCACGGCCCAGACAACAAAAGCGCGACACGCTATGTCGCTCTCTGCTCTCTCGGCTCCTCTTGGCTTCCGCTCGGCTCTCTGGACGCTTCGGCACGCCTTTCCAGGCAACGCCCTAAGAGTTCGACCAGCGCAACAGGCCTTTGTTCGCTTGAAGCTACACACGCGAAGTGCCACGACATCGATTTGTCCCTCGTTTAACAGCAACTTTATTTTATTTTATTTCTTTCTTTTGTTTTGTTAAAGTTATCAGTCCGTTAAGTTACACTGGTCTAATTCAGGAACGACCCAGTTCCCCTTTCAAGCTTTTTCGTCGAGCTAAGCCCACGGAGGTCGGACGACGCCACGTGGCTCGCCAGCAGCCACGAAGGACGACTTAAACCTGACCCGAGACGGGATCGGGAAGGCCCCCACTGCAAGTTTCTTCCATAAGCCCTCCAGAGACGGACCCCGGATTAATTCCCTGGCAGAGAAAGCAACTGGCCGACAGCTTTAAGTTGTCCTAACCGAGAACGCATGGACTCTGCCAGTGTGAGGTCGTTTCCCAGCAACCTGACGGAAGAAACACAAGCAGTAAGACCCAACAAACATTCTGTGGTCAGGGATGTCCCATAATGTTAATATTTCCTTTTTAACTCCTAAACTCATAGCTTACTTTCATTAGTTCTCCTCTGCCGTATGAGTCAAATGCTTCCCACAATCGAACCTCCATTTCTCATTGTTCAGCCGTTGTTTATTTTCCCTGTATTTAACCACCCTTTTATATCGCATTAGTTAGTTAATAAATTCACTGTAATCAAGGAACTGTGTGTGTTGCCTATTTCCACGTCCCTGCCAAGAGAATTGACCCTTTAGATATGAGACTGACTGATTGATTTAAGATAATTTAGTGATTATTAACTAACTGATCACTAGTAATAATTGTATAATTATTAAAAGCTACCTAGAGGTCCGGAGACTCTAGGATTATAACAACTCCGGTGGTGCCCTTTTAGAGAGCTTTTATGGATTGATATTGTCTGAATATTAAAATTCATAATTGGGTATTAATTCTCATAAATTTATTAAAATTCATAGCTAAGTTTTAGAAATGCTACAGAGGGATATTCAAAACAAAGGTTTTTGCTCAGTGTTCTTTTTTATATTGTTCCATTACCTCGTCCACCTCACTTAACAATTTGTATTGTGTGGGACTTCCTATTTTCAAACAATTGTTATTAGCCATCTTTATTTGCTTTTGATTCCCTAAAAGTTGAATTTCCTTTATTTCTTTTAATTTATTAGCCATTCTTTTCTCACTTCGCATTTAAAGCTCCCTGTTACATTATTTAAGTGAAAGTGCTGTTGATGGAATAAAATTATGCATAGTCACTTTTTCCACATAACACACTGCAGGTAGTAAAAGGAAAGTTTATTTAGCTCAAAGGACTTTGCTCAAGAGATTCAAGTTATTATCACTTAACACCAAAAAAATCTCATTAAGAATCTGTAACTAGGGAATGTTCAACATTATTGCATAAAAGAATGAAAACAAATCGATAGTCTATTCAGCTTTATGGAAGATGTACCTTACCAGAAAGAGATTTTTTCCCTGTCTGATGGAAACAAGTTTCACTGTGACATAGTTTGTAGGGCTGTACATATTGTTTATTTTTCAAGTCGATTAACGATTATTTTTTCAATTAGTCGATTAATTTAATTAATAATTTTGTTTATTTTAGTTGCCTATTACTCGATTAACATACCAATTTATCCAAAATAAATATCAAAAACATGTCTAATCAATAAATCTATATTTTATTCAATCATCCTGATTAAGCACATTAGAATAATGCCAATAGTAGCAAATCTTAAAATGAATCAAATTTCCATGTCACTGCTGTTTTGTGATAATAACAATAACAGACATTAATTAGGCTACTTTACTTAAAACTTAAAATGTTTCTGACATGGATTCATTTGAATATTAAGTAATGCAGTATGATAATCAAATGTATTTCTGCATCAGTGAACACCTGAAAGGAATCACAGACTGTACAGATAGTCTGTACTGTTAGTTTCAGCTGTTTTCTCGCTCATCCGTGGCCTTTAAATAAACAGAAAATATGAAACTGCCGAACATTAGTGCGGTGTAACGTTACGTTACCATGATAGCAGCGGGACAGAAATTACTTTTAACATGAAGGCAATAAACATTTTAACGGACTACGTGTCCTCATGCTGATAATGTGCCGTGCTTGTGTGGCGACAGAAAGTAAACACGATTTGCGGTGCTGCCGTCTAGACAAAGTGTTCATGCTGCTTCACGTATTTCTGGACAGCAGTTGTGCTGCAGTGAAGCTGTTTCCAGTTCAGAGTGCTCTCGGAGCAGCACGTTGTTGAGTGTTTGTCTGAAATACTCCAAACTTTTGACGGTCGAAGGCGTGGTCTTGTAGCTGGAGCTTGTCCGGGAGAATCCCACTGCGGATGCAGCGACGCGTCGACGCTCGTAATGCACGTCGATGTATTTACGTAATCGATTACGCCGATTACGTTGATGAAAAATCGACGTCGAATAACGTAATTTTGTTGAGTGAGTTTCCATTAGCATTTGAGTCTAGCACAATTAATTGTTTTGAGTACATTTCCCCAAGAGAATAAGTAATGCACAATTACATTTTATGAGTAAAGATTTAGTCAGTGGAATTACATTTTAATAAGCATCAGTAAATCAATGTAATTTAGTATGCAGAAATTAAAGGTTTTAAAAGTATAGTATTTAAGTCAAGGTTTACTCAAAAATGTTATTATTATTACCACTACTTAAAAATTTTGAGGTAATATCAGTTTCCACAAATATTTTGAGTATTCTGAACTTATTCGGGTTTACAGTGTAGATAGAATTAGAAAATGGATTATTGTCAGTCATATTTAATACTGATGTTCTTCTCATGCATGTAGCTGTACAATCAATACAAGCAGGGGGTCCAGCACAGGGGAAGCTGAGCCAGCGAAAGGCCTACTCAGAGCGAAAGATGAGGATTGGATTTTTATGCACACACACATACACACACTGCTCTATTTTATGGGACTGTATGGTAGTTTTTGATTATATTTTAGTATTTCAGCACTCTGAGCAAGCTTGCCTCACCTGGTCTTGTTCAGTACAGTGGTGCCTTGCTTATACAAACTGAGGAGGCAGGTGTCCTCTTAACATTTCTTGAAGGTCTTCAGCGTAATCTGATTCACTGTGTACAACAAAAAAACTATATGTATTAAAATAAATGCAAAATTTTTTTTTTCTCTTTTTTCTTTCTCCCGCCACCAAAGGGTACTCTCATAAAAGGACTCTTTGTCTCAAAGTCTATGGCTGAATTTCAGTCCCAGTCCAACCCTGGTCGCCCCTGTAGCTCACCTGGTGGACTGCAGTGCATACCAAAAGTCCTTTACGGTTCTACATATCGCAGCTCCCCTCTTTGTATCCCCTGCTATCTCTATCTAAAATATCTATTAAAGCAGAATCATCAAAACAAGTCATTGTGGTGCTGCACATAAGGGCTAAAAATGACTAAGCCTCAGGGAGCTTGTAGCCAGCACTTTAAAGTTGTGGATGAGGTCTATTTCTGATGCTCTGTCCACTGTCCAAATGATCACGTTCTCACAAGGGCCACTGTTTGAAGAAAAACTGCAAACAGAGACGTGATTTACAGATGAATTTTAGTCAAGTTTAAATTTCAATATCTGTCTGTCTGTCTGTCTGTCTGTATAGATATAGATAGATAGATAGATAGATAGATAGTATTGGCTTCTCTCAAACGTAATAGAGCAAGGTAAAAAAAATGCTTACAAAAGTAAAATGATTATAAAAGACCATAAAAACAGCAAAGATCCAACAAGAAAGCATTAGCAACAACACCATAAAAACAGCAAAAACTTTAAAAATACACAAGATTACAAACACTAGACAGCATGAGGGGGCAAAGGCCAGTTTTTATAAAATAGACTCCAGCTGCTATTTAAGGGCGTCAACAAACGATGAACAGGAATAACGCTGCACTGCGAAGCCATGACTTTGAAAGCACGATCACCTTTTGTTTTCAGTCGAATGCAAGGAATGATTAGTAAGCCCTGGTTAGAAGACCTGCAGTAAGTTACCTATTGGTGATATGAGGGTTGAGCATGACAGAGATGTAAACAGGTGGCTTAAAATGGATCCTGATGATGATAATCCAATGTAAAGATGACAGGATGGATGTGATGTGAGTCCTCCTGCTGGACCTGGTCAGCACCGTTCAGGACCATTTGTCAGTCCAGGGACGACTTGCTGAGGCAGGTGAACAGGGAATTGTAGTAGTCCAGTCGGGATAATATAAAAGCATGAATTATCATCTCTAGCTCAGGTTGTGATACAACAGATCGGAGATTGACAATGTCTCTAAAATGGAAGAAACATGTATGGGTCAGTGATGTGACATGTTGGTCAAAGTACATTGCTTGAGGATTGACTGAGATTTCTGTGATTTTGACAGTAAAACTGAAGAAAGGGACCCAATACACTGAGCAACCATGGAAGCTATGCTGAAGCAACAATAAGCATTAAAAAGTAATTCGCCTTCCAGTACTTAGTGACAGTCAAACAATTGTCCAGAACAGTCATTTTGTCACTCTTGTCAGGCTTAAACAAGACATGCAGCTGGATATCATGGGCATAACAATCATAAGGGATGTCTCTAAATTTGGTAATGAAATGACCTAAGGGATGGATGTACAAAGAAAATAATAAAGGGCCCAAGACAGAAAAACTCCTCCTAGAGATAGGAGGAGAACCAGTCCAGGGCACTCCAGAGACACCCACTGCCTAATCAGGATGCTGTGATCTATAGTATCAAAAACTGCATTAAAGGATAATTTTGGTATTTTTAAACCTGGGCACTGTTTTCACGTATTTTGGTGTCAAATTGACTACATAAAGGTACATAAAGTTTTGGAATCCGTGCAGTAGATGGCTTCAGTCGGCAGTCACAAACCAGCTACTGTGGCTGCAACTTATAACTTGAGGGCAATTGTGCCCCGTCAAAATTACGTCCACAAAAAGTACTTCAAAAAGCAATTCCTCTACATACACAACAAATTCCTCTTCCCTGTTTCCACCGGCGTTCCTGCAACTTCCAAGTGGTGAATTACACTCTGAAAAGGTAGGGGCCCCAAATCGCACAAAAGCAGACGTAAAAACAAGGTCCAAGGTATGACCCCTAATATTTGTGGGACCATGTTGAATAAAATCAAAGAATTCATGCCATTCAACAGACCGTCTCAAACTTCTTTTGACTGACCCCTCACTCAACTCACTCCATTAGACAGTAGTGACTGAGTACCTTTTCCTATCAAAACAGAAGGCTACTTGAATTCTATTTTTGAACAAGTTGGTGGCTGATCACCCCAAAAATTGGGACCATTTTCTTCAGTTAATCATGTTTGGTCTTCACACAAAAAATACAGTTCACAACAAGATACAGCCCTATTGAAGTAAGATTCTCTAATGTTCTCTTCTTTTTAAAATATTTCATGTGGATCATCAGTCTGCCACATTGTAACTGTGATTTTTGGCAGGTAAAAACAGCAACCTGGAGATCAGAGAAGAGATCGATGAAGACATAAAAAGGCAGGACTCCATATTTACTGAGGTTAAAGAAAATGTTTAAAAAGAAAAGGTCTATAACAGGAAAGAAGAAAGTGGCCATGCTCAAGGGCACCTCTGTGCTGGTAATGAGGGACAGGCAAGTGCAGCTTCCCCATCCAGATTTAATTTAAGTTTGCATTTCACAAATAACAGACTGATATTTTTTACAGTAATAAGAGATATTTAGACTATTTTTCTAATATTATTGTATTGATTTTTTGCGTTTTAGATAAAAACCGTGGATCACTCCCTAGTCGTCACATATGGGTTCTTCGGTCAAGAGCTCTTGGCGTCACTTTTTAATGCACTGGGTACCCCCTTTAGCATAATAGTTAAATGCTACAAGGAGGCCTAGAATAAAAACTCTTAAGTTTGTGTCCAGAACCAGGAGATCGGTGATTATTTCCTGTGTGAAATAAATTGTTAGACAGATTTTTTTAACTTAAGATACATAACCCACATAATGTACAGTCACTGGACATTTTATTAAGTACACCTTGCTAGTACCAGGTTGGACCACCTTCAGAACTGCCTTAATTCTTCATGACATACTCTCAACAAGTTGTCGGAAACATTCCTCAGAGACTTTGGTCTATTTTGACCTGATAGCATCACGCAGTTGCTGCAGATTTGTCGGCTGCACAGCCATGATGTGAATCTCTCGTTCCACCACATCCCAAAGGTGCTCTGTTGGATTGAGATCTGGTGACTGTGGAGGCCATTGGAGTACAGTGAACTCATTTTCATGTTCAAGAAACCTAGGCTGGGCCCGTGGCATAGGCGACATAGCCTGTTGCCTGGGGCGTAAAATGTCTGGGGGCGCCGCAAGAGAAGGTTTTCGCCTGTGCGCTAATCAACTCAGCCCAGCTGATGCGACACCAGCGTATGCCGTGATAGTAATCAAGTGCACCTCGTGCTGTAAGTGTGGGCAGTTGTGACGAGTGGGAGCGTAAGAGTTTTGCAATATAAACATCTAAAAACTGAAGCACAACCTTGCTGTGTTTGGGACTGTGAGCTTCACTTTATCAGGGTTGCTGAAGTTAACGTGCGGAATAACGTAATGCACAGCAAAGTATAGAGCAGATAAGGTACACAATATTGTGAAGTCTCATTAAACAATGTGATGACGTTAGTCTCGTAATATTGCGACTTTTTTCTGGACATGTCAGCGAACACATATGTGGAAGAGATTCTGAATGTGCAGAAAGTTTTCAACATGAGCAGAAAACCTGCTCAAACACAGGAGCTATTACAGTCCAGGAGTTTATAACTGAATTAAAATGAATAATCATTGAGGTGAAAAGGTGCCACATACACATTTAAAGAGGTTACTTCCCTAAACAAGAGACTCAAAAGAGGAGTGAAGGCTAAACCATGTGTAGGCCTACTGACTCAGCAGCTACAGAATGTCTGAAAGCCTTAATGCATTACATTCTATTATTTTTTTTATATTTTGAATTGTCATCTGCCGCCTGAATATTGTTTTTCCCTTTATATAAATAAAGACATTGGTGCAGTTTCACCAGAATGCAGGAAATTAAGTGCTTAAGGGAGGACCCTCCTCTTCATTTGCGTGCCATCCACTGTTGAAACTAAAATTTACCCCATAAATTCACTACAACGCAAGAAAACAGTATCTGTGTTGGCACGCTGTTTTTGGTGGGACACATTCCCAGAAACCAGGTTAGGTCTCCCAATTAAGGCAATGATGTTAAGGTTGACAAGGCTATGTGGAGGCCGATCACACATTATTGACCATAATTATTGACTTGGCTGTTCATCTATATGTGCTAAAATTGTGAGTTTAGCTGCTGAACTTTTTAAACAATTCCTGAGGATTGTGGAGTGATGACCCCAATTTCAAATCTCGCCCAGGGCTCCAACAGAGCCGGCCCTGAAGAAACCAGTTGTGTTCAGAGATGGTATTCCGCATACCTAGGTTGTAATGAGTGATTATTTGAGTTACTGTTGCCTTTCTGTCATCTTGAATCCAGTCTGCCTCCAGTCTGCCTCTTCTCCCCTGACCTCTGACATCAACAAGGCATTTCGTCCACACAACTGCTACTCACTTGGTATTTTCTCTTTTTCAGACCGTTCTCTGTAATCCCTAGAAATGGTTCTGATGCTCGGTTTGAACTTCAGCAAGTTGTCTTGACCACGTCTACATGCCTAAATGCATTGAGTTGCTGTTACGAAACTTATGTTACGCAATTTATACTACTTAATGCAACTTATGTAACTAACGCACTTATTTTAACCCAAACCACAATATTAACAATATTTAACTGGTCAACTTTAACCATGTGCTGTTTCTTAATGTTAACTCAAAGTTGCCTATTTAATATTGCTAACTTGACCAGACGTTGTATATAGTATTTGTTGTTGGGATTGAGAATGTGTTTGTTTAGGCTAACATAAGCTTGTCCTCGTGAAGTCCTTTAACACGAGTCAACTGATCTTGAATTGAAAAGGATCCTTCATGGGCTTATGTAAAATGGGCAAATTGTAATCAGTCTGTGTTCTGTGTAGAGCACTGGCTTCACATCTGTCATTATAAAAATTCATCATAGGGAGAAATGTTTCATAGAAACATTTTAGCTCGCAGAGCAAATCTTGCTCAGAAAAATGTCCAGCACCCTCTGGACCAGGAGGGAGGCCAGGTCGAGGCTGCACATAGCACTATACTTGCTGAATGGTTCAGGTATACTAACAAGGTAACTTAAATGTTGTGTCAGTCGCACTAAACTACATTTACACCTGTATTGTTTTTTGAGACGACCAGCTGTGTTGGGCTTGTGGGAAGGACATTTCAGGGGCTGAAACTGATGACTGGGTAAGAGATAACATTATTTCAATTCCAGACCAATGTTCGGCCGGAAGAGTGGGATGCACCTTGAATAGGTTACCACAACATTAGTAGGCAAACTCACAATCAGAGAAAATTGACAATGTAGGGAGACTGTTAAGTTTTCACTGTAGGTTTTCAGAGGTGGACACAAGGAGATGTAAAACACACGATCTGGTTCATTCAACACAGTGCAGAAGAGGGAATGAATGTTTTGTGAGAGGGAGATTTTCCAGGCAGAGTGGGGCTAGGTAACGGCGTCCTTAGTTCTGTACGGGGCGGCGTGGCTTGGCAGGCAGCATCTCGGGCGGTACTGAGGGTGACAAACAGGACGTTAGGCAGAGTTCACAAAAACAATACTCAGAAAAATTCAGAGAGGCAAAGGTTTGGCCGGCGCAATTGTACCACAGGAGGTAAAATGACAAACTGACGAAGAGTGAGAGCTGAACCAGGGTATTTGACTGCAGGTGGTGATTACTGGATGAGCTGCAGGTGTGAGACTATGCCGGTGGAGAGGACACACCCATGAACACACATACACACACAGCACATGACAAACGAGACAAACAGGAACAGCGGGGGAGGGAGGCACAAGGGGGACACTAGGAAATAGGAGGAGGCGAGGCCTCATCATAACAGTGACTCGGTCTGCACTGCAATAAAATCTAATTTTAGTGATCATTATTGTTGTCTATCCTTCTCTCCCAGGAATGGGTAAGTCTAGCTCCTATGACACACTAAGACATACTAAGACACAAGGATAGCATTGCATATTTGAACTTGAAAATGGCCACTCTGACTGAAAAAATAAACCCGCCTATTTTTTCTCTGAAAACAGGAGATGATCGAATGCATGTCTGAAATACCCTTTTCTATGTAACTGGATTTAAGCTCATTTGGTAGTACATGTATGAACTTACTGTGAGTTGATATGTGTTCATTGATTGCGCCAGCATTCACATGCAAGGGATGTCAGATGACCCTTGAGGAGGTTTCTCACACAGCGCATTGGTCACCCCTGCGTTCATGTTGATAAAATACTTAAGATTTGGAAACTGAAAAACCGGAAGGAGGTACAGCTAATAAATAACATTCAACAAGTAAAGAGCTGTATATGGTTTTATCTTTGAAATGTGTTTTGTCAAGGTGAAAAAAACCTCTGAGGTAGACACTGGAAGTGGGACACTTGGCACACAGCAAAATTAAATTTATTTTAGGTAGGTATTTAAGGAGACCAACACCTATTTTATGGGAGTCCAGAGTTTCACTAAAATTTCTTGTGGTTGAATTTGTCTTATTTTATGCTTACCGTTTTTTAGTCTTCCTTTCTTAAAAAGAAAACATATTTGTACCAATGTTTTCCAGTATTCTTGGGTGTACTGCATTCACTTGTCATCTGTTTAATGTATTTTTTAAGAGCTCCAGATATGTGAGGCTGATCCAGGAAGTATGTATGAAAAATAAACATGCTGGAGATGTTCCATGTGTGCATCTGTGGAGTTTATGTCAAATTAAACATCCAATTCCAGGTGCACAGCTGATGTCCAGATGACCAGCTTGCAAAACAGATAAAAGACATGACTTAGAATTTATGGGTCAACATATTTTTCACCCACCTGGAGGTATGACCCTCTCTGCCTGTTGGAAAGACTGACATACTGCTTATCACTCAAGCATCTGATGTTAAGTGACAAGGCACTCTTGAGGGGAAACTTACTCTCAAGGAGCTGTGTTGAGTCCAAAATCCCATCTGGCCTGGCTCCAAAGCAGGGATGGTCATGCCACGCCACCAGGCCTTTCCTTTACACAGTCTGCCCTTGAACCTCCATTCTGTCCAGTTGGAGAAGTTGACTCACAAGTCACAAAGTGCATCATGACTGTAGCATGAGGGTTCCCAAACAGAGTATGACCCAGTTACCCCGCTTTGCAGTACAGGCCTCTGGTTTATGTTTGAAAAGTATGTGCTTCACCTTTTTCAGCTCTACATTCTTCATTGTACCCATGCTCCACTTCATCAGTATATTATCCCTGTCTTTCCCTGTATGACTGGATTATCAACCGACTACACACAGTAGTTGTATGTAACGTGAGGTAACAAAGGTTGCAAGCTCTGGAAACAGAAATAAAGTTATCAGAACACTGTTTTTACACAAGCACACTGCTGTCCAAGAGTACCAAGCTGCTGACATAAAAAGGTTGAACGTCAGCAAGAGCACCTCTGACAGGAGAGGAAATCAACAGCGGAAGATGGTGTGCTTCGGGTCATTTTTGTATGAACATCTGCATTGCCCATGTGCAGTGTCTACTTGTGGCAGAAAAGGCAAGAAGGTAACCAGGCCTTACTGTAACAAAAACACAACTTTATAACTTTTTTCACTGACCGAGCAACGAATTGGAAGAATTTACTGTTCACAAATGACTAAAGAATTAGTATAGAAAAAAAGACAGATGCTGGAGTGGAGTATTTCTGGGGTCCGGGCCTCACTGATTGCCGTTAGCTCACTTAGCAGTGCAGCTAGCGGTTCTATTAGATGAGCCCATGTCCATTGCCCTCTTACTGCGGCCAACATGAGCAAGCACTTAGCGACAGTGGCAAGGAAAACTCTGATGCACAACTGATGCAGGGGGTCCATGTTCCGAGCTGTCAGCACAAGACACTGGCAAGATGAGAGGAGGTGGACTCTGAATGCTTGTATCACAAACGCTGTCAAGATAGACTCTGATTCCCAAGTGTCAGACTTTTTATTGTGAAGATGAAACTTTCATATTATCATCTGGTTGCTGCTTGTTACATTCACCCCAGATGCAAATTCAAAAAATGCACTGTGGAATGTTAGGGGTGTATGCGTGTATTTATATATGTATATAATTTATTTTATGTTACCATATTATAATATAGGCCTACACTTTAGGCATGCACCAAATATTCTTGGCCGAAGCTGAATATAATGAAAAAATTCGCCGAATACCAAACACCAAACAAGTACATTCACATTTTTGCCATTTTTTTACCACTGCATAAATTAAATAGTCAAAATGTGCTTTTTACTCAGTTCCCACAAGATTTGGAGAGACTATGGTGGGTGGGTTCGAGGCACAAGAGGTAAAGTACGGTAAAGTAAATTACATGTGTATATTTACTTTTAAAGGACACATGTAATATGTTTTATTCTTTCTGTGAATATAATCCAATTAATCTTATTTCCAAACTGTATAGACACCTTATTTTGAAAACCGGAAGTTGTCACATGCGTATCCTCATGCTAAATTCATCAAGTCCGACCTAATTTGATAAATAATGTTGTATGTGGTTCATGAAGACTTCACAGCATCTCTCGAGGTAGGACTAAACTAACAGGATAAAGTTGCTAACCTGCATGTCAGCTCGCTCTGGGGTGCGTTTACCAAAAGTATTGTTGCTAACTACGCTAGCAACTTCCTTGGTTGGAACTATGCAGTTGCGACGCAACGGTTTCCCCAAACCCTAGTTTGAACTATGGAGGTAACTAAGTTGGTAACTTAAGTGGTACGAACCATCGTTAAACGACGCAGGTATTCCCCAAAACCATAGTTCCGACGAACGTTCGCACCAACTGTTGTTAAGTTGCATAATTCGAACTACAGCTCCTGACCTGTGGTTAGAAGATTAGTTCACGGTGACTACATCACAGATAGCAGAAAATCCAGTGTTAGGAGGTGGATGTAATGTGTTTAAGCAGGGAATGTTGGATAATCCTGCTGTACAAATATATTTAAGGTGAAGATTTTTTTAAATGTAGTTGTAAAAGTACTTTTAAATGTATTTGTCAGGTCATGGGTAGGTTGCATTGATTCAGTATTCAACTAAGTCAGATGTCTGTAGAACATCTACGAACAACAGGTGCACAGATTAATCATCTGTTCACAATAACTTAATTTAATATAGTCACCCAGTACAAGGGTTAAAGGACAAAACGGAGAATGTAAAGACAAGACTTTTAATATTACCTTCATGTAAACATTTCCAGGCCTCTTCATTACAGATACTATAAATATAAAAAGGGACAGCATAAAATTCATGAAAGCTTTCGTTGCCATTACAAAAAAGCTAAATAGAGAACTCCTGGGATTAGAACCCGTGAATGTCTCAATAGAGAACATTCACAAGCTCGGCCACTTATCGTACTGAGTTACCCTCAAGATGTTAGTATCACTTGTGGCCAAGGGATTCTTAATAGTGTTACAGTGTTGACACGAAGATTCTTGCAGATTAAACCTAGTTTACAAAATGTCTTGTAATTGCTAATTGTTCTTAATTTTTTTTTATTTAGGCAAAATAAAATGATT
Organism: Micropterus salmoides; assembly: GCF_014851395.1. NCBI lineage: Eukaryota > Metazoa > Chordata > Actinopteri > Centrarchiformes > Centrarchidae > Micropterus > Micropterus salmoides. The sequence goes on from NW_024040928.1 coordinate 10,403,414, forward strand.
AGGTTATTATTCTATATTGTTACATTTTCTTGTTATTGCTGGTACGACTATAATATGAAAAGCCTAAATAATAAATTAGCATTATAATGTCACTACTGACATATAGGCAGAATATGACGTTTTGTGAGTTTCGTGCTGTGAAAAACAGACAAATACACCATGTTAGTTCGAACTATGTTGGTTCAAACTAAGTAAGTTCAAACCACGGTGGTACCAACAAGGTACGACAGTTTTGGGAAACGGTCGTATTTCAGGTGTTTGTTAGTTTAACAAGCATCATACCAAGATAGTTCAATGCTACCTTCTGTGGTTGTACGGGAAACACAACTCTGGTCCGTTTCAGTTACCATAAATGCTTGAATATGTGTGCACTCCAAATTTAGGTGCAACTAGCTTAATCGTCTTCTCAGAAACGAATGACAGAAATACTCAAAGCAGGTCAGACCATTTGTTTT